>NC_084742.1:38679088-38871588 GCF_033978785.1 Entelurus aequoreus | reverse complement strand
ATATGTATATGTATGTACGACAGGGGCTGACATTAAAAGCATCCTGATTGGCAACCAGGGAAAGGTGTGTCCTGATTGCCAAACAGGACAGGCGAGGGAGCAAGCACTCAGACAAGACAAGTGGCGGAGACAAACAGGAAGTGGAAAACAAAAATAAGAGCGCTGGACAAAAAATATTACAAAAACTAATAATGTGAGATCATGACAATGTGGATATTATTCTCCCTCCCGACTTATCAATCAATGTTCTAATTTCCTCTTCTTCGCTGGTTACTTCCAGCTTTAACACGGTTCCAGTTAGAACTATACTGAAGTGTACAAAGCATTTGTTATTTTCTTGTTTCACTACTTCACATTCACGCTAGCTTAGCGCCGCAGATAGCACAGCTGAAATAATCAGGGGCATCCATGATAACGTTGCTTGGATGGCAACATATGTTGCTCCAAAAACCTGTATGTACCTTTCAGCATTAATGGTGCCTTCACAGATGTGTAAGTTACCCATGCCTTGGGCACTAATACACCCCCATGCCATCACAGATGCTGGCTTTTCAACTTTGCGCCTATAACAATCCGGATGGTTCTTTTCCTCTTTGTTCTGGAGGACACAACGTTCACAGTTTCCAAAAACCATTTGAAATGTGGACTCGTCTGACCACAGAACACGTTTTCACTTTGCATCAGTCCATCTTAGATGAGCTCGGGCCCAGCAAAGCCGGCGGCGTTTCTGGGTGTTGTTGATAAATTGCTTTGGCTTTGCATAGTAGAGTTTTAACTTGCACTTACAGATGTAGCGACAAACTGTAGTTACTGACAGTGGTTTTCTGAAGTGTTCCTGAGCCCATGTGGTGATATCCTTTACACACTGATGTCGTTTTTTGATGCAGTACCGCCTGAGGGATCGAAAGTCACGGGCATTCAATGTTGGTTTTCAGCCTTGCTGCTTACATGCATTGATTTCTCCAGATTCTCTGAACCTTTTGATGATATTACGGACCGTAGATAGTGAAATCCCTAAATTCCTTGCAATAGCTGGTTGAGAAATGTTAGTCTCAAACAATTTGCTCAGGCATTTGTTCACAAAGTGGTGACCTTCGCCCCATCCTTGTTTGTGAATGACTGAGCATTTCATGGGAGCTGCTTTTATACCCAATCATGGCACCCACCTGTTCCCAATTAGCCTGTTCTCCTGTGAGATTTTCCAAATAAGTGTTTGATAAGCATTCATCAACTTTCTCAGTCATTTTTGCCACGTGTGCCAGCTTTTTTGAAACATGTTGCCGGTATCAAATTCCAAATGAGCTAATATTTGCAAAAAATTACCTTTTCCAGTTCGAACGTTAAGTATCTTGTCTTTGCAGTCTATTCCATTGAATATAGGTTGAAAATGATTTGCAAATCATTGTATTCTGTTTTTATTTACCATTTACACAACGTGTCAACTTCACTGGTTTTGGGGTTTGCAAAAGAGACAATGTTTGATTAATGTTCAAAACAGTTGCAGAGTATTCGACGAGCTAAGGTTGGAAAAACGCCCACAATGTTGCATTACGTCACTGTCGACAGTGACCCACCGTCATCATTCACTCCTCCCCTGTGTAAACACTTTTGATTTGTTGACCAATTTTATATGCATTTTCCATGGGAATTATTAAGAAAAATCACTTACCGAGTCTTCGGGTTTTTGGCTCGCATCATTGAGCGGCGCCTCTGAGAGGTTGTCTCTGCGAATGAGGGTGAACTCTCGGATGAACACTGCATCACCGTGATTGGCCCAAACAACAACCTGTAAATGGGAGAAGCCATTACTTACGATGTGTAGACAACCAGCGTGTAACCCACCCGGCCATCCTGTAATTGTTTATGATGCAGTAGCATTGACGTTGTCCTGTCGGTAGAATGTGATGTCACATATGACATGGCAAGCATGTGAAGGGGTTGGGGGTGGGAGGAATGTTGGACGGGGTCCATTAGTAATGCAGCAGGACCCACATTCACAAACTGGGGGGCTCGCAGCTGCTCGCCATGGGTCATAAACACCATGTAATGACTTGGGTCAACTACACTGAGACAAGTGAGAGAGAGGGGAAAAAAAATACTGGGTCGCCACATTCTGCATCTCGCACAGGGGTGTCGAACTCATTTTAGTCCGGGGGCCACATGGAGAAAAATCTACACCGAAGCGGGCCGGACTGGTAAAATCACAGCACGATAACTTAAAAATAAAGACAATTTCAGATTGTTTTCTATGTTTAAAAATAGAACAAGCACATTCTGAAAATGTACAAATCATAAAGTTGTTGTTATTTTTTTTACACTTACATGTTGCGGTTAATAGTATTCTATCTTTATTTGTCATTATCTATACTTTCTGAGTAAATTATGTGATAATGTTCATCAGTCAACTCATTGGTGTTAATTTTCAATCTATCAAGATAAAAAAAAATGATATCAAAATCAAATTAATGGATGTTATTTATGTAATTTGATCATTTTCCTAGACTGGTGCACTAACATCATGTGGTTTTTTTTTTTTTTTAAATATGTAGCATAATCTTCAAAGATACAAATAATTGCTATTGTGACATCTAGTGGACAAATTTAGAACAGCAGTTTCTTTCATTCAAAAATATTGGCTCATTTTTATTCTTAGCAAACTCATCCCGCGGGCCGGATAAAACCGGTTTTACCGGGCCGTACGTTTGGCACCCCTGATCTAGCAGCTTTATTTATCTGTTTGTGCTTTTAGTTGTTGTTCAAAAACTCCTGTTACACTTGAATACTAAAACTGGCTGAGCAGTTTGCTCCTATTTGCTATTTAAAAATGGGTTCTCTTGTGCAATATACTTGCTAATACATGTTGCAGCTTTAGTAGGCTGCTACCTCACACCACTTTGTACTAGGGTTCTACGGTATATACCGGTATTAGTATAGTACCACGATACTAATGAATCATATTCGGTACTGAAACGTACCCCAGCCCCTGCCGTCATCATGTCATGTCATTGCTGGTTTACGAGCAGAGGAGCATGTTTGGTAGTGCACAATCACTGAGTACTTACAAGCAGATGCATTTTGGTTTAAAAACTAAAGATAAAGGTGAAGTTATAACACTGAAACGCCCACCAGAAGAGGTGCTTTAAGACATGGCTAGCTACCTAGCAGCTAACAAGCATCCGCACTCTGCAGTGTTTTAGCTACTTCTAAATCACTAATCCTTGCCTACACGGCGACAAATAAAGTACGTTTCTTACAAGTATCATCCCTGCAGGACGAGGAATAGCTAAACATGCTTCACTACACACCGTAGCTCACCGCACGGCATCAAAATGTAAACAAACGCCATTGGTGGATCTACACCTAACATCCACTGTAATGATACCAAGTAGAGGAGCGTTTTTAGTCGATACTACTATGATTACGTTGATATTTTTTGGCATCACAACATCATCTTTCGTTTTTTTAAATTTATATTATTGTAGCGTTGAACGGGTTTGACAAATGTCTTTGCTTGAAGATGTCAAGAAATGCTGACCCAATGAACGATCGGTTCAATCTTTTAATGATCAAGTCAATTTTAAACACACGCACACAAGTGAAAGCACAGCATATTTAGTCAACAGCCACACATGTCACACTCAGGGTGTCCATATAAAACAAGATTAACACAGTCACAAACATGCACCACACTGTGAACCCACACCAAACAAGTAGACAAACACATTTCGGGAGAACATCCGCACCGCACCGCAACACAACATAAACACAACAGAACAGATACCCAGAATCCTTTGCAACACTAACTCTTCCGGGACGCTACATTATGTTTATAAACTCAGGAAATAGGTCTCTGGACACATGAGGACTTTGAATATGACCAATGTGTGATTCTGTAACAACTTGGTATCGAATTGATACCCAAATGTGTGGTATCATCCAAAACGAATTTAAAGCATTCAAACAACAGTAGAATACATTATTATTACATTTTAACAGAAGTGTAGATAAAACATGTTAAAAGAGAAAGTAAGCAGATATTAACAGTAAATGAACAAGTAGATTAATAATTCATTTTATACCACTTGTCCTTAATAATTTTGACAAAATAATAGAATGGAAAATGACACAATATGTTACTGCATACTTCAGCAGACTAAATTAGGAGCCTTTGTTTGCTTACTTACTACTAAAAGACAAGTTGTCTTGTATGTTCACTATTTTATTTAAGGACAAACTTGCAATAAGAAACACATGTTTAATGTAACGTAAGATTTTTTGTTAAAATTATGCCAATAATGCATTGTTTTGTGGTCCCCTTTATTTAGAAAAGTATCAAAAAGTATCGAAATAATTTTGGGTACAGGTACCAAAATATTGGTATCGGGACAACACTACTTTGAACCTCAACATTGGGTGGCCCAGGTTTTGCTCACATTGTGCCAGGTGTGCCATTGGCGTTGAAGAATACAAAATAATGAGGAATGGAGCTGGTTTAAGAAGCAAGCTAAGGCATGGCAGCGTTCCATTTGACTGGCTCGCAGCCAGGTGAGGTCAAGGATCAAGAATGCCAGCGATTAAAGAATGTGCTGTATTTTGCTTCAAACTTGGGAGCGGGCGCTTCGACAGTGATTGGGCAGTAACCGCAGACCCAGAGTCAAGCGTGGTGATTGTTGCTACTGGCAAAAGCTGTTCGGGGGAACAAATTTGTTGGCTCCTGCGAGAGAATCTTCAACCGATTTTCACAATTTCGCCTTTAATGGCCTTTATAGCGCAGATATTTAATTTCCCTTCGGTCATGTGTGGTCACGGGGGGAGCCAAATGCTTGCCACTTTTGTTCTTTGTGCATTTCAAAGAAAACACAGACGACTGGATTGGTCTTCTGGGAGGTCTGGCAGGAAAGTGTTTGGGGAACTGCCATGCACAATTCTGCAGAAAACGTGCAATGTGATGAAACGTAAACATATAAAATTTAATACATTCAAGTGTGGATCGCATCAAATGCAGTCAAGGGAACAGTGTCTTGTTTTCCAAAACTGCGGAAATACCTTATTCAAGGTAAAATATTTTTGAAGGGAACATCTATTACTGTTATCTCTCAGGTCAGTATGAACTCGTGGAGAGACTCCTACTCATTTCTGGATGGGAAACTGTTGTTTTTATACACTGTATAAAACTGTAACACGTCCCGACCGCACACGTTTGGAGGGCAATCATCAATCACCTTTTCCAAACAGTTGAGTCCTATTTGTGCCAACCCAGCTGTCAATATCAATCCTGTTTTGAGGCGGTGTGATGAGGGGGGACATGTGTTTTGAGGCTTTGGCGTGTGGTTATGAATAAAACTCGGAATTTCAGTGCGTAGCTTAATTGAGGCTTTTCTTAAGCACGCCGCTCGCCATCCGTCTTTGTCGCTGCCATGCGGTCTCTGTGTTCACAGGCTTGTGACCGCACCCGGGTTTGTTATTGATTTTTTTAGTCGGTGATTGCGGGGATTCAGTGCAGCCAACAGTGAGTCAATGTAAAGATCTGGAACACAGTTTTAGTTGTTTGATGCTTCCAGCGTTGTTAAAGTAATGGCCTGGCCTGAATACTACCATTTACTACATCTAGAGAGAGAGGGGTATCAAGAAGAAGTCAGAAACGTTTACCAGAGGCTAAGACCGAACCAAATAGTGTCCAAAGGCCTACTGAAACCCACTACTACCGACCACGCAGTATGATAGTTTATATATCAATGATGAAATCTTAACATTGCAACACATGCCAATACGGCCGGGTTAGATTAGTAAAGTGCAATTTTAAATTTCCCGCGAAATATCCTGCTGAAAACATCTCGGTATGATGGCGTTTGAGCGTGACGTCACGGATTGTAGCGGACATTTTGGGACACCATTGTGGCCAGCTATTAAGTCGTCTATTTTCATCGTAAAATTCCACAGTATTCTGGACATCTGTGTTGGTGAATCTTTTGCAATTTGTTTAATGAACAATGGAGATAGCAAAGAAGAAAGCTGTAGGTGGGAAGCGGTGTATTAGCGGCCGGCTGCAGCAACACAAACACGTAGCGGCTACGTCGTAGCCGGTGTTTCATTGTTTACATTCCTGAACGATGACAGTCAAGCTTTACCATTGGCCTGTGGGGAACTGGGAGAACAGAAACTCTTACCAGGAGGACTTTGAGTTGGATACGCGGTACCGTGAGTACGCAGCTGCGGCTTCCAAACATTTGATCGCTTGCCCGTACGTGCGTGCCGCTATGTGCATGTCACGTACGTAACTTTGGGGAAATATACCTGTATGTGCTGTATGAACTTTGCGGAGGTGAACGGTACTTTGGACTGTGGGATTGAGTGTGTTGTGCGGGTGTTTGATTTGTATTGGCGGGTTATATGGATGGGAGGGGGGAGGTGTTTGTTATGCGGTATTAATTTGTGGCATATTAAATATAAGCCTGGTTGTGTTGTGGCTAATAGAGTATATATATATATGTCTTGTGTTTATTTACTGTTTTAGTCATTCCCAGCTGAATATCAGGTCCCACCCACCTCTCACAGCATCTTCCCTATCTGAATCGCTTCCACTGCCCTCTAGTCCTTCACTCTCACTTTCCTCATCCACGAATCTTTCATCCTCGCTCAAATTAATGGGGAAATCGTCGCTTTCTCGGTCCGAATCGCTCTCGCTGCTGGTGGCCATGATTGTAAACAATGTGCAGATGTGAGGAGCTCCACAACCTGTGACGTCACGCTACTTCTGGTACAGGCAAGGCTTTTTTATCAGCGACCAAAACTTGCAAACTTTATCGTCGATGTTCTCTACTAAATCTTTTTAGCAAAAATATGGCAATATCGCGAAATGATCAAGTATGACATAGAATGGATCTGCTATCCCCGTTTAAATAAGAAAATCTCATTTCAGTAGGCCTTTAATACGAAGCCTAGCAAAAATGCTACATGATGGTATGGATATGCTAACCCAGCAAGCAAAATAAACCTCACTCTAATCACTTTTCTTTCAAAATTTTACAGCGAACACTATGAACTAATGCTCTGTGCTTTTTGCTGAAACACAAACGAACGCTGGAAGCTTGCTTCTGCTGTAACTGCCTCCGCTCGTGCAACTCATTGAGTGACACGTGGACAAATATACAAGCGTATAGCTTGGTTGGTAGAGCGGCCGTGCCAGCAACTTGAGAGTTCCAGGTTCGATCCCCGCTTCCGCCATCCTAGTCACTGCCCTTGTGTCCTTGGGCAAGACACTTTACCCACCTGCTCCCAGTGCCACCCACGCTGGTTTAAATGTAACTTAGATATTGGGTTTCACTATGTAAAGCGCTTTGAGTCACTAGAGAAAAGTGCTATATAAATATACACTACCGTTCAAAAGTTTGGGGTCACATTGAAATGTCCTTATTTTTGAAGGAAAAGCACTGTACTTTTCAATGAAGATAACTTTAAACTAGTCTTAACATTAAAGAAATACACTCTATACATTGCTAATGTGGTAAATTACTATTCTAGCTGCAAATGTCTGGTTTTTGGTGCAATATCTACATAGGTGTATAGAGGCCCATTTCCAGCAACTATCACTCCAGTGTTCTAATGGTACAATGTGTTTGCTCATTGGCTCAGAAGGCTAATTGATGATTAGAAAACCCTTGTGCAATCAGGTTCACACATCTGAAAACCGTTTAGCTCGTTACAGAAGCTACAAAATTGACCTTCCTTTGAGCAGATTGAGTTTCTGGAGCATCACATTTGTGGGGTCAATTAAACGCTCAAAATGGCCAGAAAAAGAGAACTTTCATCTGAAACTCGACAGTCTATTCTTGTTCTTAGAAATGAAGGCTATTCCACAAAATTGTTTGGGTGACCCCAAACTTTTGAACGGTAGTGTAATTCACTTCACTTATGTGCATTGCGCAACTCTTGTTTTCAGTAAAAATTCATGCAATATTTAGCTCTGTGCTCTTGTGTCATCCTTTCGTGTTCCTGATGATTCCCTCTTGTTTTCATGTGGGGTTTTTTGCCTTTTTTATTTGGGACCCTTTGGGACTGTGTGACAAGGGGTGGCACTTTCGTGTCTTCTGTGGTGCTTTTTTTGTGAACTTCTGGATCTGCCTCCCGGGTGCCTTTTGGCCATGGAGACCAGCTGCTGGGTCTCTGCCACACCAGAGTCCGTTTGGAGAGACTGGAGGAGATGCGGATGAAGAGACAGAGCTGCGGAGCTGGCGCTGAGCACCGGGACGGACAAGCTTCACAGTGTCTTGGCTGAATGAGCAGGTATCGGACGCCTCTGTCTCCTTAGACGTATCCTCGCTCATCCATGCCGACTGGACACTGGCCGAGAGTTGATGGGCGGCCGAGGGTGGAGTCGGCTCTCTTGGTTGCTTTGTTGGGTCTGCTCCTGTCTCTGGCCATGCTCCCTCTACCCCAGCAGACGATGGTGTGGAACACCGCAGAGGCCACCACAGTATATATGTTTGTTGTTGTTGTTTTACTTTTGTGGCTCTGCTCTTTTAATGTCTTTAATATCCATCGTGTTCTTTGATGTTTCCCTCTTACACACATGTTTATGTGTGCTATGACTATGAGGTTTTTGTTTTCCTTGGCCTCAGTCTGGACACTAGGTTTAGACTGAATATTTGACCTGTTTCTCACCTTTTTTGAAATGGGCGCCGGAAGTTGGCAGACCTGTCAGCGATCCTGTTCTGTCTCCCTGTAATGTTTGTCTGCTCTTGAATGGGATTGTGTTGAAAATCTTAATTTCCCTTTGGGGATTATTAAAGTATTTCTGATTCTGATAACAGCTACGGTTTCAAGTCTGCGTCGTTTGATGTGAAGAGTGCTTTCAACGTGGTGTAAATGTGATGGACTGTAATCGCCGCCATTACTCCTTGTTAGGGTACAAACTAATTTAGCCCTCTGTTGGCTGCTACCATTTATTACTATGCAACACTCAGTCACACCAGGCACTAGTCTCCGTAGTAACTGTCTTGTCGAGTACAAAACATTGAGTGAGAGGTGTACATATGTGAGATGTTATGCGCGACGGAGTGTTTTTATTGAAATGACAAGTGGCATTTATTGCCCAAGAAGCAATAACAGCTGCAATTTTAAGTCATTGCATCATTGGATTCGGATTTAGTTCCAATTTGATGACTCAAATCCTTCTCAGACTACCTTACTTTAATAATTAACATTTGCAATCTCAGTTTGGCAGGAATCTAAATGATGGATCTGTAAGAACAAAGAAGGCCCTAAAGAGATTTAAAGATGAATGATTTTGGTGGGCTGGGGAGTACGGGCAAGACTTCCCTCTTCCTGAGTTTCACAGGGTTACATAATCTCTCCCTTGCCTGTGTTACATGCTACAATGGGCTGTAAACACAGCGCCGAGGCCATCAATCATGGGCAAGAGTCAGTAGTCGAGAAAACAAGTGGCTTTTTTTTTTTTTGCTCTTTAAGTGGGTGTGATGGAGGATGCATACTGGGTGCATGTCAAAGCAAGAAGCCTTGCAGCTGCTGCTCTTTGATAGCTGCGGGAAGAACATCAACACAGCAATGCAAATTACTTCAAAGAAACCTAAGCCTCGACGTCAACATCTGGGATTTTACCTCTTTAATAAATTCATGCAGCACCTCTCCTCCCCCGCCCTCCCTATTAGGAGCTCTCAGCTCTGGTTCTGCCTGAACAGAAACTTCACTGACATCACCGTGAGAACCAGCGCAGGACTTCCTGCTGCTGATATGCACTCGAAGGAACCAAAAAGGGCCAAAGGTGTCAATTTCCTTTGCGACACATGAAAGACTGCAGAATAAAACACCTGCAAGCAATGCCATTTGTTTTCCTCCCTGTCTGTTCTGGTGACTTTCATGTTTTAAGTCCGAATGAACAGAATAGCCACTTCAAGCCTATTCCAATTATAGTTTTCCAGTATAATGGACATTGAGTGAAGGGTTTGGAGTAGGAGCTCTTTAACATGTGCCACCCTATTTTAAAAAAGACCAAAAATAATTGGAAAAAGGGACGGCGTGGTGAAGTTGGTAGAGTGGCTGTGCCAGCAATCGGAGTGTTGCTGGTTACTGGGGTTCAATTCCCACCTTCTACCTTCCTAGTCACGTCCGTTGTGTCCTTGGGCAAGACACTTCACCCTTTGCCTCTAATGGCTGCTGGTTAGCGCCTTGCATGGCAGCTCCCGCCATCAGTGTGTGAATGTGTGTGTGAATGGGTAAATGTGGAAATACTGTCAAAGCGCTTTGAGTACCTTGAAGGTAGAAAAGCGCTATACAAGTATAACCCATTTATCATTTACTCAAAGGCCATATCATTGACAGATGTGGGCAATTTCTCCGTTGGGTTAGTTACTGAAAACCAGTAACTAGTTACAATTACTAGTTACTTAATTTCAAAAGTAACTCAGTTACTAACTCAGTTACTTACATCAAAAAGTAATGCGTTACTGTGAAAAGTAACTATTTAGTTACTTCTTTTTTTCTTCTTTTTTTTTAAAGCTCCCATTAATGCCCTTTTAGCCTTCATTACAATACTGTTATTGCACTAGAGAATAATACAATCTGTTGATCAACTTGACATGCATTTTTATTTTCATTTTAACATAATTAATGAAAAACAGTGCAACATAAAAAGGCATTTCTCCTTTCTTTAAACTTGGACCAATGACCATTAATAAAAAAACAACTTAAAGTGCAACATAAGAAGGCACATCCTCTTCCTTGAAACATAGGTAGTGAAATAAAGCCTGATGCTGCTGTCTTCCACACTTGGAGTCATGGATTGTACAATCCTTGTTTTTCAGTGCTCAGTAGAGATGTAACACTTTTGAGGGGTTTAAGCACCTGGAGGACCTCCTCTGCCACTCTCACATCATCAGACAGGTTGATGATGTCTTTGACATTTTTCTTCAGGGTGTTGTGGGTCAATACAGAGTATATAGCTGCCTGCTGCTCCAACATATCATAAGTGGAGTTCCACTTCGTTTGGACATGATGTATGAGCTTTATGAGTAGGCAGCTTTAGCATTTCTTGCTTTGTCTTAAGTACATGAGCAGCTGTTGTGCTAGGAAACCTCCTTCCTGATCCATCCTATTGACTGAGATGTGATGCCAAATTCACTACATGTGCAAAGCACCTACCTGTGGTCCCAGTCCTGCCTCATTCACTGCATTTATGTGATTTTTGGCATTATCACTTGTGACTGGGATATCTTTATCTTCAATTCCTCCACTGCTTGTGTCAGTACCTGTGCAATGTGACTCTCGTAGAGTCTGCTGTGATAAAGTGAGCGCTTATCTTCACATAGTTTCCCTGGACGTGCACCAGTCTGTCGTGAGTGCAACAGATGATGCTCTGGATAGTTCATCCACAACTTTTTTCTTCTCCTGCTCATAAAGATCTGGCAAAATCTTATCGCTGAAGTGGGTGCGCGACGGGATATCGTAACGTGGCTCAAGCACGTTCAGCATGTGTTTAAAACCCTCGTCTTGCACAACGGAGTCTGCACCTATAAACACACCGATTAAATGGCGCGGGGCGTTCAAGCTCCTCCGTTACTCCGCCCGCCATGACCACGCTGTGTGTGGACTGAACGTGCATGCGAACAACCTTTTTGTTTTGTTTTATATATCAAACCGCGGATCACGTGTCCCCCTCCCCCCCCACAGCCACACCCAGACACACACACACGGCTCTTTTCTTCTCTCCGGCGTGTGACAGAGGAAGATTCAGAAGACCGCAGCGCTTCTGTTTCTAGCCGATACTACATAAAAAATAACGTAAAATAACGCAGTAACGCATCATGTAGTAACGGTAACTGAGTTACTGAATATAAAAAAATAACGCGTTAGATTACTAGTTACTTTGTAACGCGTTAGTCCCAACACTGGTCATTACCAATTAAACATAAGAAAGAACATAATTTTGGTTTGAAGCTCTTCATGCAGGTGAAACTGTTAGGATCCGCTGCTCGGATCACAGTTTGTTTACAGTTTAGTGTCACGTGTGTTTGTTTCTGTTGCCATGACGGCAGATTTTGCTCACCTGCCTCTGGTTAGCGTTCGGGACGCGCACCTGTTGCCCGAGCCCTAATCAGAGGGCTATTTAGTCTTTGCCCGGGCCTCACTCGGCCTGGCTGCCTAATTTGCTTATATGCAACAAGTATCGACCTCTTTGTTTCCTGCTAGCTTTCAGGCTATGCTTTTGCTTGCTAGCTCTCACGCTAGCCCCTTTGTTTTGTGTCTTCCGTGCTATGAGCACGTTTTTGTTTTTTTTCTGTCTGATTTATTTGCGGAAATAAATCATTTTCCTACCTGCAAGCTGTGTCCGAGCCCGTCTGCATCCTTGGGAGAACACCTCGCACCACGATGCGACCAGGTCGTTACAGTAGGCAGCCAGCAAGAAGTTCTCCCGCAGCGAGCACGTCGGAGGAGCTGGACGAAGGTACGTGGGAGGTGTTGCGAGCGATGGAAGCCGAGACGCTTCGCTATTCGACGGAGGAGAGGTCGAATCTTATGTGGGGAGCTGGAGGCTCTCTTATCCCCATCGACTCCCTCTGGTCGGAAGACATCGCCGCAACACCGCAGTACCGGGCGCGCCGGCAAAGACGGAAGCCGGCCAGAAGGTCCTTCCCTCGCCGTCAAGACGCGCCGCTCCCGCAAGCTCCTCCCCCGGACCGAAGCAAGCTACAAGCTTCCCAAGCTTCCCCTCAGATGTTTGGCAACCCTATCGACCACTTTGCCAAACATTTCACCGATTGGGCTGTCAGTCAGCTGGAGACCCACACGGATGACGTCATCCCGCCCACTGTGGATGACGTCAGAGACGAAGATTTTTTTTTTATTTCTTCTGCTCCCTTTTGTCAGCCACCTCCTAAGGACTTTAATTCTAAGATTAAGCATTATCAGGACATTTTTTTAAGGACTAAATCTAGTCAGTCCCAGTCTCAAGTGGGGGGTGACAATAGACATTTTGGACAATTTAGAGGAGAGGATTCTGCCCTCCCCCTGACCTCCCTCCACCCACCCTTGAAGACGGTTCCAATCCGCAAGGAGCGTGTCTGGGATCCGCTTTTTGAGGGGGGGGGGGCTAGTACTGGGAGCTGTGCGAGTGGGGTGGCACAACGGCGTGCTAAGCCGCAACCTCCTGCTCGGCCACCGCCACCTGTCCTTCGGCGGGCTAAGCCGCAACCTCCTGCTCAGCCACCGCCACCAGTACGTCTGCATGCTAAGCCTCAACCTCCTGCTCGGCCACCGCCACCTGCCCTTCGGCGGGCTAAGCCACAACCTCCTGCCCGGCCGCCACCACCGGTTTTTCGGCCTGCTAAGCTGCAACCGCCAGCTAGGCCACCTGCACCTAAGCTAGCGCCAAGGCTAAGGCTAGCACCAGCTCCACCACAGGTTCCAGTACCTGCACCTCGGCTGGTTCCCACACCAGTACCTGCACCTCGGCTGGTTCCCACACCAGTACCTGCACCTCGGCTGGTTCCCACACCAGTACCTGCACCTCGGCTGGTTCCCGCACCAGTACCTGCTCCACGGCTGGTTCCCGCACCAGTACCTGCACCACGACTGGTTCTCGCACCAGTACCTGCACCACGACTGGTTCTCGCACCAGTACCTGCACCACGACTGGTTCTCGCACCAGTACCTGCACCACGACTGGTTCTCACACCAGTACCTGCACCACGGCTGGTTCTCGCACCAGCACCTGTACTACGACTGGTTCTCGCACCAGCACCGGCTGCCACGACAGCGACTCCGGCTGCCACGACAGCGACTCCGGCTGCCACGACAGCGACTCCGGCTGCCACGACAGCGACTCCGGCTGCCACGACAGCGACTCCGGCTGCCACGACAGCGACTCCTGCTGCCACGACAGCGACTCCGGCTGCCACGACAGCGACTCCGGCTGCCACGACAGCGACTCCGGCTGCCACGACAGCGACTCCTCCGGCTGCCACGGCGACGTCGACTCCTCCGGCTGCCACGGCGACGTCGACTCCTCCGGCTGCCACGGCGACGTCGACTCCTCCGGCTGCCACGGCGACGTCGACTCCTCCGGCTGCCACGGCGACGTTGACACCTACCGCTTCCACGGCGACATCTCAGCGACCTCGAGTGGTCCGGCGGCGCAAGCGGAAAGCAGGTCCCCGCATGCAGCCCTCGAGGTCAGTGAAGGGACGCCAGTGGCGCAAACAGCAGCGACATCCAAGACTTTGTTGCAGGACTCAGAGGCTGCTGAAATTCTGGCGCCACTCATGCCCACCTTCTCGGCGGCCACGAATGTGGCCTTACCGTGGTCGCCCGCCTCGCCAGCGGCGGCGGCGTTCCATTCGCCGCCGCCACCTGACCCTTCCCCGGTGGATTCGGGGACACGTGGCCTGGCGACCCACCACCAAGTCCCCCCCCCGCCCGCCCTTGACTCGTGAACTTTTTGCTTGTTTTTTTTTTTTTTGGGTTCCAGTTGTTTTTTGGGTATTCAAGGGACATCTGGAATCTGTCCTTTTAGGGGGGGGGGTACTGTTAGGATCCGCTGCTCGGATCACAGTTTGTTTACAGTTTAGTGTCACGTGTGTTTGTTTCTGTTGCCATGACGGCAGATTTTGCTCACCTGCCTCTGGTTAGCGTTCGGGACGCGCACCTGTTGCCCGAGCGCTAATCAGAGGGCTATTTAGTCTTTGCCCGGGCCTCACTCGGCCTGGCTGCCTAATTTGCTTATATGCAACAAGTATCGACCTCTTTGTTTCCTGCTAGCTTTCAGGCTATGCTTTTGCTTGCTAGCTCCCACGCTAGCCCCTTTGTTTTGTGTCTTCCGTGCTATGAGCACGTTTTTGTTTTTTTTCTGTCTGATTTCTTTGCGGAAATAAATCATTTTCCTACCTGCAAGCTGTGTCCGAGCCCGTCTGCATCCTTGGGAGAACACCTCGCACCACGATGCGACCAGGTCGTTACAGAAACAAGCCATCCCTAAGCTACAAAACCAGAAAAAACCCATTCGCAAAAATTTTTAAAATATGGAATGAATGGCCAAATCTATATCAGGATCAGCTTAATCCATCCATCCATCCATTTTCTACTGCTTGTCCCTTTCGGGGTCGCGGGGGGTGCCAGGGCCTATCTCAGCTGCATTCGGGCAGTAGGCAGGGTACACCCAGGACAAGTCGCCACCTCATCGCAGGGCCAACACAGATAGACAGACAACATTCACACTCACGTTCACACACTAGGGCTAATTTAGTGTTGCCAATCAACCTATCCCCAGGTGCATGTCTTTGGAAGTGGGAGGAAGCCGGAGTACCCGGAGGAAACCCACGCAGTCACGCGGAGAACAACCAAACTCCACACAGAAAGACCCCGAGCCTGGGGCTTGAACCCAGGACCTTCGTATTGTGAGGCACATGCACTAATAAATAAGAATAATAACAAAAAGCGCACTCAAAATGGATTGAGGGAGAATAACTACGGATGCACACAAAAGGTGTGGAGGGGTAACGGTTAACACTACACAGCAACGCCGGAGCAGAGTCAATGAAAACGAAAGGAGTGAGTGGATTATAGGAGAGGAGATGACCACAACTGGAAGGCTGAATCATCAGGAATCTACTGGCGCCGAGTGAATGGACTAGAGCAGTGGTCCCCAACCACCGATTGGTACCGGGCCGCACAAGAAATAAAAAATAAAAAAATTAAAAAAATGTTTTTTTTTTAAATTAAATCAACATAAAGAACACAATATATACATTATATATCAATATAGATCAATACAGTCTGCAGGGATACAGTCCGTAAGCACACATGATTGTATTTCTTTATGAAAAAAAATAAAAATAATAATATACACTACCGTTCAAAAGTTTGGGGTCACATTGAAATGTCCTTATTTTTGAAGGAAAAGCACTGTACTTTTCAATGAAGATAACTTTAAACTAGTCTTAACTTTAAAGACATACACTCTATACATTGCTAATGTGGTAAATGACTATTCTAGCTGCAAATGTCTGGTTTTTGGTGCAATATCTACATAGGTGTGTCATGATCCGTGGTCCGGATCATGTTTTGTTTAGTTATGTTCTGTTAGTTTTGTACTTCTTTAGTTCCCGTTTAGGCTTCCTTGTTTGCTTTTGTCACCATGGCGACTTAGTGTGTTCACCTGTCTCTGATTAGTGCTCACCTGCTTCCCGAGCACTAATCAGAGGCATTATTTAAGTTGCCTTTGCCAGGCAGTCGGCCTGGCTTCACTGATTATGTCACACGGTTTGGTCACGCCTGTACCAAGTAAGTTTCTTGTTCCATGCCCTAGCTTCTGTTTAGTCTTAGCTTCACGTGTTTTAGGCACGCCTTTCTTTTTGTTGTGTTGTTTGTGTTTTTGGTAGTTGAGTGATTTATGTTAATAAATCCCATCCTACCTTTACGCCTTCGTCCGGAACTGTCTTTTTGCATTGAAAGAACAAACCGCAGCAAGCTGCAGCCCCTACGTGACAGAGTGAAGCCAGCAGTCAGTTCTTTCGCATTTTGACAGCCAGGAGATGGAGACGTGCCGCTGAAGACGCAAGCCAGCCAGAAAGGCTTCGTTTCGCCGCCAAGATGCGTCGTTCCCCCAAACTCCTCCTCCGGAACACAGCACGCCTCATGCAGCCCAGTCTTCCTCGCCGCCATTGTTTCGTAATCCCATATCTCATTTTGCCAAACAATTTTTAGATTGGGCTGCAAGCCAAATGAACTCTGACAACTTAACTACATCCATTTTGAATGACGTCACCCCGCCCACTTCCGAGGACGTCAGTGAAACGGCGCGCGGCGATGACATCATTCCGCCGGCGTCTTCAAGGGAAGACACTGATCAGGAGTTTCTTTTTTTTCCATCTGTCTCCCTTGGTCAGCCACCTCCTAAAGACTTTTTTCCTAAAATAAAGTACCATCAGGACACTTTTTCTAAAAATAGATTCTGTCAACTTCAATCACCTCCGCCCCCAGTGACTTTGACTCTGCCCCTAAGGACTCTAGCCCCGCCCACGTCAAGGACTTTTTCCCGCTGTCCTCCCACACAATCTCAGGTGGGGGGTGAAAAAAGATTTTCTGGACAATTTAAAGGGGAGGATTCTGCCCCCCTCCTGACCTCCCGCCACCCGCCCTTAAAGACTGTTCCAGACCGCAAGGAGCGCGTCTGGTATCCGCCCCTTGAGGGGGGGGCTGGGGCCGGGAGCTGTGCTGGTGGGGCTGCTCAGCTGCGCCCAGCCAAGCAACAACCTCCATCCCGGCCGCCACCACCAGTCTTTCGGCCTGCCAAGCCGCAACCTCCAGCCCGTCCTCCACCACCAGTCCGTCTGCATGCCAAGCCGCAGCCCCCAGCTAGACCGCCTCCGCCATGCTCATGGCTAACCTCAGCCCCGGTGGGCTTGCAGACGCCACCATCATCTCCGGTGGGCTTGCAAACGCCACCATCTCCAGCTCCTGTACCTGCACCACGCCAGACACCGGTACCTGCACCACGCCAGACACCGGTACCTGCTCCTCGCCAGACACCGGTACCTGCTCCTCGCCAGACACCGGTACCTGCTCCTCGCCAGACACCGGTACCTGCACCTGCTAACACACCTGACTCGCCGCCGGTACCTGCTACCACGCCTGACTTTCCGCCGGTACCTGCTACCACGCCTGACTCGCCGCCGGTACCTGCTACCACGCCTAACTCGCCGCCGGTACCTGCTACCACGCCTGACTCGCCGCCTGTACCTGCTACCACGCCTGACTCGCCGCCTGTACCTGCTACCACGCCTGTCTCGCCGCCTGTACCTGCTACCACGCCTGTCTCGCCGCCTGTACCTGCTACCACGCCTGACTCGCCGCCTGTACCTGCTACCACGCCTGACTCGTCCGCTGCGGCGTCCAAGCCGGCCTCGTCCGCTACGGCGTCCAAGCCTGCCATGACGGCGCCGACGCGCCCACCTCCCCGTCGACCACGGATGTGGCCGCTCCCTGGTCGTCCGCCTCGCCGAGTGCGCCCACCTCCCCGTCGGCCACGAATGTGGCCATTCCCTGGTCGCCCGCCTCGCCTGCTGCAGCGGCGTTCCACTCGCCGCCGCCACTTGACTTGTCCTCGGTGGATTCGGGGACACTCGGTCTGGCGACCCACCACTATGTCCCCCTCCCGCCCTCCCATGACTCTCGATTCTGCCTTGTTTTTGTTTTGGTGTTTTAGACATCTGGAATCTGTCTTTTAAGGGGAGGCTCTGTCATGATCCGTGGTCCGGATCATGTTTTGTTTAGTTATGTTCTGTTAGTTTTGGACTTCTTTAGTTCCCGTTTAGGCTTCCTTGTTTGCTTTTGTCACCATGGCGACTTAGTGTGTTCACCTGTCTCTGATTAGTGCTCACCTGCTTCCCGAGCACTAATCAGAGGCATTATTTAAGTTGCCTTTGCCAGGCAGTCGGCCTGGCTTCACTGATTATGTCACACGATTTGGTCACGCCTGTACCAAGTAAGTTTCTTGTTCCATGCCCTAGCTTCTGTTTAGTCTTAGCTTCACGTGTTTTAGGCACGCCTTTCTTTTTGTTGTGTTGTTTGTGTTTTTGGTAGTTGAGTGATTTATGTTAATAAATCCCATCCTACCTTTACGCCTTCGTCCGTAGCCATCTTTTTGCATTGAAAGAACAAACCGCAGCAAGCTGCAGCCCTCACGTGACAAGGTGTATAGAGGCCCATTTCCAGCAACTATCACTCCAGTGTTCTAATGGTACAATGTGTTTGCTTATTGGCTCAGAAGGCTAATTGATGATTAGAAAACCCTTGTGCAATCATGTTCACACATCTGAAAACAGTTTAGCTCGTTACAGAAGCTACAAAACTGACCTTCCTTTGAGCAGATTGAGTTTCTGGAGCATCACATTTGTGGGGTCAATTAAACGCTCAAAATGGCCAGAAAAAGAGAACTTTCATCTGAAACTCAGTCTATTCTTGTTCTTAGAAATGAAGGCTATTCCACAAAATTGTTTGGGTGACCCCAAACTTTTGAACGGTAGTGTATATATAAACACCCCCCCCCCCCCCGCCCCCCCCCGGTCCGTGGGACTAATTTTCAAGCAGCTACAAAAATGTCATTATTAGCTTTATTAAACAAAAACTCTCACAGTACACTAAATGTATGTTTCTTTTTGCAAGTTTGTCCTTAAATAAAATAGTGAACATACAAGACAACTTGTATTTTAGTCGGTACTTTTCAGAGGTGGTATAGTACAGAATATGATTCATTAGTATCGCGGTGCTATACTAATATCGGTATACCGTACAACCCTACAATCTACAAATATATACTGTACATTCTGAGAAATGAAGAACGCACTGGTGAATTTAGAATGCAAAAAGACCTGGACATTCATGGAAAACAACAGTGGTCGATGATTTCCACGGTGAAGAGAAAACCTTCACAACAACCAAACTATAAACACTCTCCAGGAGTTAGGAGCGTCATTGTCCGAGTGAGTGAGAGTAAAGACAGAGGCCTCACTGCATGATGCAAGAGACTTGTAACCTTCAAGAATAGAAAGGCTAGATTAGACTTTGTTTGATGAAACCACAATCATCCTTTACCAGAATAATGGCAAGAAAAAAAAAGTATGGCCAAAGTGTTGAGCAGCTAATGATCCAACGCATACCACATCATCTGTAAAACATAGCAGAGGCAGGGTAATGGCTTTGGCATGCGTGGCACTGGGTTTCAAAAATGCTTTAGTCCCTCACTTTTGCAATCTTATGAATGCGGATAATTTTGTCAAACTTTCATAAATTAATAAATTTGTCCTATGCAGCGTGATTAATGTTCAGAGAAAGTCTGTGCCGTTTTTTGTGAGCTGTCAAAAGCCTCTTTTGAGAGCCTCATTAAAACAAAATAAAAAATCCACATTAAACATAATAACCGTCATTACCTTTTTGGGACAACCGCCCCACATCTGCTGCACAGATTAGTGTAAGCGGTAAAAACCTATTTTCGTCATGTGACATTTGCTGGCTAATGTCTTCTAAAGGCCTCAGCAGACAGGTCCTTCTTGTTTGTGTTGTCCCACCACACCGTCGGCTCATAGGAACACGGTGGCCACACACATGGTCAGCAGGTGGCTTAACCCTTCAAAGAAACATCGCTTATGTTACATTCCTTGCTTAAGTGTTGGCTTTTTGTCAGCTCCACAGTGATGAGCCATGATTTATTGAAAGGCCACAGCCGCTACGTACATTACAGTAGTTGCTCTGTTTGCTTTACAGGCTTTATTGTGTGCTCCCCGAAGCCGGAAGATGGTTGAACAGAAACGGCTGCCGACAAGGACTGTATATAAATGATAGATGACAAGGTATCCAGTTCACTTGCAGCATGTTTGAGCGAAAGCTCTGTGGCTAATATGTTTTATCATGCATGTTTGTGGCTACAACTGCTTTGACCATTAGCACTTAGGGGCCTGGTTTTTGGGGTTTGTGCTGTGGTCTGGCCAGGTCCCTTTCAAGGTATTTTAAATCACATCACACACACATTTTGTTTCAGTCCTGAACATTTTTAATACAAATTATAAAATTTTTATTTCAATACATATGCTGTACATTCTCTCAAATGTGTAATTGACATTAATGCAAACCAGCAAACTAACCTAACTTGAATAAATATAAATATGTATCCATCCATCCATTTTCTACCGCTTGTCCCTATATAAAATATAACATAAAATGTGCAAATATCATTCTTTAAATATACAATATTTCCAATTTGCACAGGAAATAACTTTGGTTTCTTGAATAGTTAATAAAATAAAACATTTAAAAAAACATTTCAACAGAATGTTTCTATTTGCCTTCTGTTGCGCCAGCACTGGTAACTGATGTGGACTCAAGCCGCCTTGATGAGGTGGATGCAGACTTGGTCATGGTTTCTTTATCGTTGTTCTCCTCAGAAACTTTTGGGGATGTTGATGGCACTGTTGGAAAAAAATAGGAATGCATTTATCAAGCACATTCTGCATGCATAGAGTGCAACAGTTGAGCACCTGTTACATAGATATAAGCACAGGCCCTACATTTGAAAATAGGAAATGTCTATAAGTGACTTTATGGACAGTGAGTGTGAATATGTAAAACAAAAGATGAAATATTGTATGTATGTATGTTTGTATGTACATTATACCGTATGGATATTTACTGTAATGTGTTTAAATAGGGCTCTAACAGTCAGATAAGAAAATTACACTATCTTCATCATCACTGGTGTATAGGTATAAGGGAATTTGAGCAAAGTTTATGTTTATTCAGTTACTTTCAAAAGCTTAAAGAGAAATGTTAGCGTATTCTCATGTTTTGTATGCTGACTATGGAACTAATAAAGCAAATTTAATAGCATTAGGCCCATTTGTTTTGGTGCTCATGGTGGATATCGACATGAGCATTAAGATAGATTGGCTTGCATGTAGTACTTTCACAGTGGCCATAGAGCCACGATGTAAAAGTCTTACCGGTCTTTTGCCGTTTCTTCTTTCTTGTTCTTGTTCCTCTTCCACTTCTGGCTTCCTAAAGGGTAAATGTGTTTCATTATTGAAACCGTATTTCGACGCGCCGTCAGCACAGTGATGTCCACAGTGTGTCACTGTGTCGACTGCTGGTAAGGGCCCTCTCGGTAAAAATTCAGAGAGTGTCATTGACACTGTGCTATAGTGTCATTGTCATTCATTCATTCCTTTTTGTCAGTGTCATTGTGCATATGAGACTTTTGGGTGCTGGAAGGGGCCCTCAAGGGGCATTCCGACAGTGTCTGACAATATTCTGATATTGTGTCATTTTATTTTCCCGTGATAGAATCACAAAGTTGTTGTTACTGGTAAATTCGGATTTATGACTTTCAGAGGGGGGCCCTAGGCAATTGCCTAGTTTGCCTACACGGTTGACAGTAGAGCTAAAGCTGTGCAATGAAGAGATTAAGGCTATGTCTACACTAAGCCGGATAACCCCTTAAACGTATAGTTATTTAGCCTAAGCCCCGTGTCAGCCACACTAAACCATCGTTTAAGTCTGCCCTCCTCGGACAATTTTTTACACGGGTAAGTGCGCCGTCTAATTCTTGAATCTCTGGCTCTTAGCTTTGTATGGACTCATTGATCGTTTACAAACTGAGTTCAGAGAGGAAGTGATGCCAGAAAGGCTGCGGCCCACACAGGAAGTGACATCAGAAAGAACGTGCCCCACACAGGAAGTGACATCATAACAACCCGTTCGGTAACTCGGCGGCAACTACTAAAATGATGTAGGCGAGTCATTCAGTGTTTCTCCTTCTTGTACATGTACAGACGCTTTTGGAAATCACACATCAATACCTTAAGAGAAAGAAACGCACAATTGCAGCTATTTGGGATACAACACATCTCAGACGGCAACATAGCAATTTTGAGCGACGGTTTTGGATAAGGCCTGGAAGAATGGCTGCAGCCTGGTGGGATATGTTTGTCACCGAGTGTGTTGTGGCAGAGCTAAGGCAAGAGAACTTTCGAATGTCCAGGTCAGCTGTGATTCTACTTAGTGAAAAACTTTGTCCAGTTGTCGAAGGAGAGACAACGACAATGCGGGCTCCCGTGGACAAGGGAAGACTACGAAAAATAGCAAATGCATTTGGACTGGCAAAGCAGACTGTCAAATATTGTCCGTGATGTATGTCTAGTTTTGTACTCCGTAACTATTGTGAAGCCATGAAGGGGTTGTGGCCGTCAAGTACGACCGCCAATTTCAGCCTACAAGCACAGTGTCCTGTTGTTGGTTGTTGTAAAATGTTCTTTATCACATTGTTTACTTTCACACGTCCATTAAATATATGATTCATGTATGTTGGCTCAGGTGTGATTCACTACAATAGGGCTAGTCTAACAGCTGCTGAGGGTGAGGCAAGCAAGGTTTACTGTTAAAAGAAATGTGGCAATAGTCTACATTGAAACACCGGGTAAGGATACACTTCCAGGTCAGAGGTGACTATGACGCACGCATTTTTTCGCGTATGCGTACTAGGTCTCGTTGCGCCGGCGGACGGAGGGGGGAGGTGTTCTTAAATGGTGGCATTGTGTGTGGACAAGGATAAGGTTAGGTGAGAGATACCCTGGATAACCTTAGTGTAGAAGGGGCCTAAAAGAGTGTTGGAGCTTCTGACGACGGAAATGTCAGCCGTAAAAAACAACAAACAATATTGCAGCGGGTAGAGGAGGGGAAGTACCTATGGGTACAGAACATCGGGAAGGACCAATAAGTGAGGGAGCTAACGAACAGAGTGGCAGAGCTAGAACAATAGTCAAGAATGAATGATGTTATTGTGACAGGACTACACGTTAAACCCCCGACATTTGCACGGGCAGTGGCTGCTGACGATGGAGGGGAGCCCGGGAAACTAGATATCAGCTCCACAAAGCAGCAGGTGCCTTTTCTGCGTTGTAAAGGATGGGAACTGGACATTCAGGACACAGAAGCTTGAAAAAAAGAAGGATCCACACCAGCAACAATCATTAGGTTCGTTAACAGAAAACACACACCCATCATTACTAAAACAAGGGAGGTAGTTAAAAGGAACACATGTGTATATACAAACCCCAAAACCAGTGAAGTTGGCACGTTGTGTAAATCGTAAACAAAAACAAAATACAATGATTTGCAAATCCTTTTCAACCTACACTACCGTTCAAAAGTTTGGGGTCACATTGAAATGTCCTTATTTTTGAAGGAAAAGCACTGTACTTTTCAATGAAGATAACTTTAAACTAGTCTTAACTTTAAAGAAATACACTCTATACATTGCTAATGTGGTAAATGACTATTCTAGCTGCAAATGTCTGGTTTTTGGTGCAATATCTACATAGGTGTATAGAGGCCCATTTCCAGCAACTATCACTCCAGTGTTCTAATGGTACAATGTGTTTGCTCATTGGCTCAGAAGGCTAATTGATGATTAGAAAACCCTTGTGCAATCATGTTCACACATCTGAAAACAGTTTAGCTCGTTACAGAAGCTACAAAACTGACCTTCCTTTGAGCAGATTGAGTTTCTGGAGCATCACATTTGTGGGGTCAATTAAACGCTCAAAATGGCCGGAAAAAGAGAACTTTCATCTGAAACTCGACAGTCAATTCTTGTTCTTAGAAATGAAGGCTATTCCACAAAATTGTTTGGGTGACCCCAAACTTTTGAACAGTAGTGTATATTCAATTGAATAGACTGCAAAGACAAGATACTTAACGTTCGACCTGAAAAACGTTGTTAAGTTTTGCAATTATTAGCTCATTTGGAATTTGATGCCTGCAACATGTTTCAAAAAAGCTGGCACAAGTGGCAAAACTCATCAAACACTTATTTGGAACATCCCACAGGTGAACAGGCTAATTGGGAACAGGTGGGTGCCATGATTGGGTATAAAAGCAGCTTCCATGAAATGCTCAGTCATTCACAAACAAGGATAGGGCGAGGGTCACCACTCTGTGAACAAATGTGTGAGCAAATTGTCGAACAGTTTAAGAACAACATTTCTCAAAGAGCTATTGCAAAGAATTTAGGGATTTCACCATCAACGGTCTGTAATATCATCAAAAGGTTCAGAGAATCCGGAGAAATTACTGCACGTAAGCGATGATATTACGGACCTTCGATCCCTCAGGCGGTACTGCATCAAAAAGCAACATCAGTGTGTAAAAGACATCACCACATGGGCTCAGGAACACTTCAGAAAAACGCTGTCAGTAACTACAGTTCGTCGCTACATCTGTAAGTGCAAGTTAAAACTATGCAAAGCCAAAGCCATTCATCAACAACACCCAGAAATGCTGCCGGCTTTGCAAAGGATTTGCAAATCTTTGTATTGTTTTTATTTACGATTTACACAACGTGCCAACTTCACTGGTTTTGGGTTTTGTAAATGAGCATTTAACAAATACAAACACAGCCATAGCAAGAAAAGCACGCAACATAAAAAAACAAGGCAAGATACAACAAACTGCAAAATATTCATCAAGCTCAATGGAACACCGGTTAAAGCTAAAGTCATTGTCGTCAGGAAAATAGAGGAACTACAAGCAAAATAAAAACATTGACACACACAATAAAGCCCGCATCACACTTTTAGAGATACAATGTTTAGCACATGTTTATTTTCCAAATTCACAAGGCCAAGCAGAACAACAATTCACTGTGCTACGCTTCTCGATAATATTTTTACTAACAATTTCAAAAATACTACATGGTCTGCTAATAACAGACATTAGCAATCATCTACCAGTTTTCACAATTTATAATCGAAACTACAGAAAGACAACATGGATGACAAAAAGACATTTCAAATACTACTCATGGAGAACATTATGATCAGTTATGAGAATGAACAAAGAAAACAAAATTGGGACAATGTGTACAGTGAAAATTATGTAGATGATGCATACTGATTTTTTATAATACCTTCCTGATACTGTATGACAAACATTGTCCATGGAAACAACATAGTAAGAATCAAAAGAAAAAACATGGTTAACAAAGGGTTTGAAAAATGCATATGACTAAAATAATACATTACATAGATAGAGTGGCCGTGCCAGCAATCGGAGGGTTGCTGGTTACTGGGGTTCAATCCCCACCTTCTACCATCCTAGTCACGACCGTTGTGTCCTTGGGCAAGACACTTCACCCTTGCTCCTGATGGCTGCTGGTTAGCGCCTTGCATGGCAGCTCCCGCCATCAGTGTGTGAATGTGTGTGTGAATGGGTGAATGTGGAAATACTGTCAAAGCGCTTTGAGTACTTTGAAGGTAGAAAAGCGCTATACAATTATAACCCATTTATTTATTATAACATTTATAAAACAAATATCTAAAAATATAAGAATAGGCTAACTACGAACATGGAGAAAAAATATTATAGTTAATTTATTACACAAGAAAAAAACCAACATGAGAGAAACATGGGGCATATTAAATAGTATCCTGAAAAATGGTGCTAAGAAAGAGTAACTCCAATACTTTTGAGACGGAAACATAAAAAATGACTCTATGGATGAGGGAGTTGAACACTTAAAACAGCTATTTTGTAAATGTTGAAACTAATCTGGAACAAATGATTCCAAATGTCCATGATGGATCAGTTAAAGCGTTTGATGATACCATAGACCGAAATCCCAAATTGATGTTCCACAACAATGTGACAAAAGAGGAAACAATCAAAACTGTAAAGAAATGCAAATCCATGACTTCAACAGACTGTCATGAAATAAATATGGAAACGATAAAAAGTTATTGCAAAAATTTCAGAACATTCCGCGTACATCACCAATGTATCCTTTCAAACAGGCAAATACTGAGAAAAAATGAAAGTAGCAAAAGAAGTACCGATTTACAAGACTGGAGACAAACATCAGTTTGCAAACTAAAGGCCTGTTTCTTTACCGCCACAATTTTCTAAAATCATTGAAAAGTTTTTTAATAACTGATTGGACAAATTCATAAACTAAAGTGCAACACTCACGGACAACCAGTATGGATGCAGAACTAATATATCAACATCGATGACATTAACAGAAATAACAGAGGAAGTTACCAATACAATAGATGGAAAGCAGTGTGCAGAAGCAGTATTTATTGATCTGACAAAAGCATTTGACACAATTATTCATAGTATCTTAATCATTAGCTTGGTATGGCATCAGAGGGTTGGTACTGAACTGGATAAGAAGCTACTTTACCAACTGAAAGCAAAACATGAAGTTAGGTGACAAAACGTCAACAGAACTAAACATATCTTACAGTGTACCCCAGGGATCAATACTGGGACCAAAACTATTCAATCTCTATAGTTACTATTGTTTGCGGACAACACAAATGTGTTTTGTTCGAGAGAACACACAGAGGCTAATACAAATATTTGTTTTACTTTTATTTATGTTTATTTATGAGTTAGAATGCTTTTTTTTTTATAAATACATGTGTTCTTGTCTCTCATAAAGATTGTGAATTACAGGCAAACATGCAATTCCCCTTTAAAGAATACGAGAACTGGCTGCTGTCAGAGTAAAGTTGCTACAGAGATTCTGTGTGAAAAGTGAACATTGGAACCAGTAGTGTCCTTGCTTCTTGCAACTTATGGATTTTATTATTCTTATCAGTCCTAAAAAATTCCTGTGTAGCCACAAGCTTTGGTCTGTGACCAGAAAATATTAACTCCAAGAGGGTTTCATCATTCTGAGTGGGAAAACCCTATCACGGACGTGTATAAAGGGCGTAACGGTACTGTACATGTATTCGTCATCCCATTTACAAATAAATACAGTGCAGCCCGGCCTTTGGCTAGCGGGAGCCATGGCTCGCAATAGTGCGTAGGAAAAGAGCCGTACGAATCATTACTGGAAATGCATCCAGCGAACCCACAAACCCAGTATTCAAACAATTAATCTTATTAAAAAAATCATGAACTGGCAGAGTATAATATCCTAAAAACCATGTCAAAGCACATGCAACAATTCTACCAAACATTCAAAACAGATTTGGGAAAAGAGAAAGTAGTTATAATCTGAAAGGAACTGAGATCTTTAATAAATCTAGATTTAGAGCAGTGACAATGGAAATAAGTATTTCAATGAGAGGTGTTAGTTTATAGAACAAACTTTACAGTGGAATAAAACGTACATTTATTTCTATATTAAACATTTTTTAAAGATCATGACAATGAAAAATGACTGGGAATAATGATTTCTTCATTATTGGTTCAATTCTTGTAAAATGAAAATATGGCTTTGAAAGTCAATTGTAGTATTTGTGAAAATAGGGAGCATATATGGCACATTTTTAACTTCTTTATGCTCCTTTTCATTCACTTTAATGTTGATTTAGTTTTATTTCATTCCTTTGTTTTTTTTTTAATGAATGAAATAAATAACCGAACTGAACTGAACAGAAGTCAAAGCTTAAACACCCTTTTTTGCCATTGAAATCTCTTGTTTTTGGGGAGTCTGCCCGGGTAAATGCACACAAAGACAAGTGGATAAAACGAAAAAGCAGTGAGCCGCCATTGTTCAGTGGACTAGAGGCCGGAACTACTACTTAAGCCAATTAGGAACTTTCATCCCTGTGCAAACTGTTACTGTTGCACTTGTCTGCATCATCACACTTTCCTAAAAATAAACTTTGTAAATTAATACATATAACTCGTATATATTTTTTTAATTACCTGCCAACAGTCCGATTTATGTATTTTCCGGACCATAGGGCGCACCGGATTATAAGGCGCACTGCCGATGAATGGTCTATTTTCGATCTTTTTTCATATATAAAGCACACCGGATTATAAGGCGCATTAAAGGAGTCATATTATTATTTTTTTCTAAATTGAAAACACTTCCTAGTGGTCTACATAACATGTAATGGTGGTTCTTTGGTCAAAATGTTGCATAGATTATGTTTTACAGATCATCTTCAAGCCGCTTTCTGACAGTCTCTTCCGGATGCCCTGTTTTGTGGGCGGTTTTATTTACGTAGCTCACCTTTGGCAGCGTCTTCTTTGTTGTAGCGGTGTAGCGTGCAAGGATGGGGGTGGAAGAAGAGTCAAAAGATGGAGCTAACTGTTTTAATGACATTCCGACTTTACTTAAAACAATAACAGAGCAGCATCTCCTCATCCGGACACAACAACAATGTGTCTTGTGAAAAATCGTCCGACCGGAACTCTCTAATAACTAAAGTTCCTTGGGTGAATAATGTATACTCACTACACCGGTATGTTTTAGCGCTTTTATGGCAAGTTTACTGACATATATAAGAAAGAACTTTACACTACTTTATATTAGAAATGGGAACAGAGGAGGATGAATGTCCCATAACAAGAAGGTACGACACGGACTACAAAGGCGGACGCGCGCAATTTTTCAGGATTTATGCAGATCCCAAATACAGATCAGCAGGTACAGAAGGTAAGAAAAGTTGCTCTTGCATAGTATTGTGAAACAAAACGCCAGATAATATGTCTTACCTTATACACACCATAATAATACTCGTATGTTTAATGCGCCGATAATCCACCAAGCGGTGCAGCTTCATAGCTTACCAAAGTCGTACTAAAACATTTTGATAGATTTTTAAACGCCGTGTGTAATGTTCTATATTTTCAATGGAACATTTAAAATGTTGGTGTTGTTTATTTAAAGGCCTACTGAAATGACATTTTCTTATTTAAACGGGGATAGCAGATCCATTCTATGTGTCATACTTGATCATTTCGCGATATTGCCGTATTTTTGCTGAAAGGATTTAGTAGAGAACATCGCCGATAAAGTTCGCAACTTTTGGTCGCTGATAAAAAAAGCCTTGCCTGTACCGGAAGTAGCGTAACGTCGCAGGTTGAAGGGCTCCTCACATTTCCCCCATTGTTTACACCAGCAGCGAGAGCGATTCGGACCGAGAAAGTGACGATTACCCCATTAATTTGAGCGAGGATGAAAGATTCGTGGATGAGGAACGTGAGAGTGAAGGACTAGAGTGCAGTGCAGGACGCATCTTTTTTCGCTCTGCCCGTAACTTAGGTACAAAGGCTCATTGGATTCCACACTTTCTCCTTTTTCTATTGTGGATCACGGATTTGTATTTTAAACCACCTCGGATACTATATCCTCTTGAAAATGAGAGTCGAGAACGCGAAATGGACATTCACAGTGACTTTTATCTCCACAACAATACATCGGGGAAGCACTTTAGCTACGGAGCTAACGTGATAGCATCGGGCTTAACTGCAGATAGAAACAAAAGAAATAAGCCCCTGACTGGAAGGATAGACAGAAGATCAACAATACTATTAAACCCTGGACCTGTAACTACACGGTTAATGCTTTCCAGCCTGGCGAAGCTTAACAATGCTGTTGCTAACGATGCCATTGAAGCTAACTTAGCTACGGGACCTCACAGAGCTATGCTAAAAACATTAGCTATCGACCTACGCCAGCCCTCATCTGCTCATCAACACCTGTGCTCACTTGCGTTCCAGCAATCGACGGCGCGACGAAGGACTTCACCCGATCATCGATGCGGTCGGTGGCTAGCGTCGGATAGCGCGTCTGCTATCCAACTCAAAGTCCTCCTGGTTGTGTTGCTGCAGCCGGCCGCTAATACACCGATCCCACCTACAGCTTTCTTCTTTGCAGTCTCCATTGTTCATTAAAGGCCTACTGAAACCCACTGGGGCGGCATAGCTCGGTTGGTAGAGTGGCCGTGCCAGCAACTTCAGGGTTCCAGGTTCGACTCCCGCTTCCGCCATCCTAGTCACTGCCGTTGTGTCCTTGGGCAAGACACTTTACCCGCCTGTTCCCAGTGCCACCCACACTGGTTTAAATGTAACTTAGATATTGGGTTTCACTATGTAAAGCGCTTTGAGTCACTAGAGAAAAGCGCTATATAAGTATAATTCACTTCAATTCACTACTACCGACCACGCAGTCTGATAGTTTATATATCAATGATGAAATCTTAACATTATAACACATGCCAATACGGCCGGGTTAACTTATAAAGTGACATTTTAAATTTGCCGCTAAACTTCCGGTTCGAAACGCCTCTGAGGATGACGTATGCGCGTGACGTAGACCGGGGAACACGGGTATGCCTTCCACATTGAAGCCAATACGAAAAAGCTCTGTTTTCATTTCATAATTCCACAGTATTCTGGACATCTGTGTTCGTGAATCTGTTGCAATCATGTTCATTGCATTATGGAGAAGGAAGCTGAGCAAGCAAAGAAGAAAGTTGTCGGTGCGAAATGGACGTATTTTTTGAACGTGGTCAGCAACAACAGTACACAGCCGGCGCTTCTTTGTTTACATTCCCGAAAGATGCAGTCAAGATGGAAGAACTCGGATAACAGAGACTCTAACCAGGAGGACTTTTGACTTCGATACACAGACGCCTGTAGAGAACTGGGACAACACAGACTCTTACCAGGATTACTTTGATTTGGATGACAAAGACGCAGACGTGCTACTGTGAGTATGCAGCTTTGGCTTCTAAACATTTGATCGCTTGACCGTATGTGCGCAACTTTTTTTTGCGTATGTACGTAACTTTTTTAAAATATATAAGCTTTATGAACCTTGGGTTAGGTGAACGGTCTTTTGGGCTGAGTGATTGTGTGTGTTGATCAGGTGTTTGAATTGTATTGGCGTGTTCTATGGAGCTAGGAGCTAGCATAGGAGCTAGGAGCTAGCATAACAAACACGCAGGTGTTTTTATGCAGGATTAATTTGTGGCATATTAAATATAAGCCTGGTTGTGTTGTGGCTAATAGAGTATATATATGTCTTGTGTTTATTTACTGTTGTAGTCATTCCCAGCTGAATAACAGGTACCGTGAGTATGCAGCCTTGGCTGCTAAACATTTGATAGCTTGACCGTATGTGCGCGTCACGTACGTAACTTTTTAAAAATATATAAGCTTTATGAACCTTGGGTTAGGTGAACGGTCTTTTGGGCTGAGTGATTGTGTGTGTTGATCAGGTGTTTGAATTGTATTGGAGTGTTCTATGGAGCTAGGAGCTAGCAGAGGAGCTAGGAGCTAGCATAACAAACACGCAGGTGTTATTATGCAGGATTAATTTGTGGCATATTAAATATAAGCCTGGTTGTGTTGTGGCTAATAGAGTATATATATGTCTTGTGTTTATTTACTGTTGTAGTCATTCCCAGCTGAATATCAGGTCACCCCCGGCTCTCACAGCATCTTCCCTATCTGAATAGCTTCAACTCCCCACTAGTCCTTCACTTGCACTTTACTCATCCACAAATCTTTCATCCTCGCTCAAATTAATGGGGAAATTGTCGCTTTCTCGGTCCGAATCTCTCTCACTTCATGCGGCCATCATTGTAAACAATAGGGAACTTTGCGTATATGTTCAACTGACTACGTCACGCTACTTCCGGTAGGGGCAAGCCTTTTTTTAATCAGATACCAAAAGTTGCAATCTTTATCGTCGTTGTTCTATACTAAATCCTTTCAGCAAAAATATGGCAATATCGCGAAATGATCAAGTATGACACATAGAATAGATCTGCTATCCCCGTTTAAATAAAAAAAATTCATTTCAGTAGGCCTTTAAACTAATTGCAAAAGATTCACCAACACAGATGTCCAGAATACTGTGGAATTTTGCGATGAAAACAGAGCTGTTTGTATTGGGATACAATGTGTCCCAATACTTCCGCTTCAACCATTGACGTCATGCGCAAACGTCATCATATCTAGACGTTTTCCACCGGAAGTTTCCCGGGAAATTTAAAATTGCACTTTATAAGTTAACCCGGCCGTATTGGCATGTGTTGCAATGTTAACATTTCATCATTGATGTATAAACAATCAGACTGCGTAGTCGGTAGTAGTGGGTTTCAGTAGGCCTTTAAGTCATTTTGCCATCATAGTGCAGCCTACACATATCTCTTATGTTTGACTGCCATCTACTGGTCACACTTATTACACCATGTACTAGATAAAACTGCTTCGAGGTCGGTAAGCAAAACCAGAATTATTTCGTACATTAGGCGCATCAGGTTATAAGGTGCACTGTCGAGTTTTGAGAAAAAAAGAGGATTTTAAGCGCGCCTTAAAGTCTGGAAAATACGATAATTTTAAAACTCACTAAAGCTGTTAATACAAAAGCTTAGAAGTTTTATGTTTTGCATTTGTTCCCCAAAATAAACGCAACCGTGAACTTAAAACCGAGGTGCTTACCGAACTGTCATTGTGTACCCTAACACCCACAGTATGTACGGCAACAGTCCTGAGATAAGAGAGTAAAGAAAAGCTGCTTTTAATTTATTTCCTAAGAATAGCCGAGCACGTGAAAGAAAAAAGAAGGCCACAATGTTTCCTCTTCCAAAAAGTGTTAAGTGAATACCCGCATAAATCCCCTTGAAGGCGGATTAGCAAAAAATATCTTTCCCTCTAAGGTTTCATTCAGACAGGAGCCAGTCTTGGGGGAAAAAAAAGGAGGGCCTGTCCTTGTTTAAACATTAAACGTCAACTTAATCAAAGGCAGACATGAGCGTAACACAAGTCGAGCTTTTTGGTCTTTTTCGTAGGACAAACACTGGCACTGCGTTTGAGCACGACTCAATTAAACGGCAAAAAGCTGCGGTTATTGCTATTGATTGGTGCTTTTTGAACTTAACCCCGAGGTCACTTCCTCCCAAAAACATCCTCGGAGGTTAATGAATCATCGACCTCGATCGTCTGTTTTACTTTCCCCCTTGACCTTTTGTCACACTGACATAAAGACACTATGGAGGAGGAGCGCTTGTTTTCTTAACCTCTTGTCTGTCAGCGCTCGAGTAAAAGAGGCTCATTAACATGGAGCACAACACTGCAGGGCCTCTTTCTATGACCTCCTTTGACCTTTAAGTTTGTTTAGATTCAAAATTAATTCACCATAATAAATAAAAGCAATACATCAAAGGGTTGTAACTAGTATAGATGCTTATGTTTAGGTAACATTTTTATATCATATTGCTGTAAAATTGCCACACAAAAAATAATGTCGACCGTCTGAGAGGGGGGCCAGCGTCTACCTCCCATCCGCGCCTACATGGACGACATGACCACCTTGACCTCAACCGTTGCATGCACTAAACATTTGCTGGGAAAGCTTCATGCCAACATTACATGGGCACGGACAGGGGCGCCGAAAAGGGGGGGTAAAGGAGACGGATTCTAGGGGCCCATGATGGAGGGGGGCCCAGAGAGGCCCCTAATGATGAGGAAATTATAATACAGGGGGCCCTGTAAAGATTCTTTTCATGGGGCCCAAAATCCCTAGCGGCGCCCCTGGGCACGGATGAAGATTACACCCAGCAAGTCCAGGAGCATATCCATCGTCAAGGGGAAACTCACGGACCAAAGGTTCTACATCGAGGATACTCCCATTCCGTTGGTGTCAGAGCTGCCAGTCAAGAGTCTAGGGCGATTGTACAACGCAAGTCTCAAAGACTCGGACCAGAGCGATCAGCTGAGGGAAGAAACCCTCAAAGGCCTTGTCCGCATAGACAAGACCTTACTTCCTGGTAAGTTGAAACTGTGGTGCCTACAGTTTGGATTGCTCCCCCATTTTATGTGGCCACTAACAGTCTACAAGATCCCCATTAACCAAAGTCGAGAAGCTGGAGATAACAGTCAGTGCATATATCAAGAAGTGGCTTGGCCTCCCGCGGTGCCTCAGTAACATCGGCCTATATGGTCATGGTGCCCTGGAACTGCCCATCTCTAGCCTCACGGAGGAGTTTGAATGCACAAAGGTGAGGCTGAGCATAACACTGACTGACTCTCAAGATGAGGTGATCCGAGCGGTTGTTCCCAGACTGGCAACCGGGAGGAAATGGATCCCATCTGAGGCTGTGCAGCAAGCCATATCTGCTCTCAGGCATGGAGACATTGTGGGACAAGTGCAGCACAGAAGAGGTGGGTTTGGACTTGAAGCTAGTCGACCCACATGGCACAAGGCAACATCAGCCCAGAGGAGAAAGCTGGTGGTTGATCAGGTTTGACAACAAGAGGAGGCAGACAGATGTGCAACAGCAGTGGCACAGTCCAGACAGGGACAGTAGACTAGCTGGGAAAACCTGGAGCATCGTAAGCTCACATGGAAGAATCTTTGGGAAATGGAAGGGAGCCAAATCAGCTTCATCATCAGAGACACCTACGATGTTCTTCCCACACCCAAGAACTTAAACCAATGGTTTGAAGAAGATCCTTCTTGTGCACTCTGTCAAACCCATGCAACACTCAGTCAAAACCTCACCGACTGCAAAATCAGTTTGTCTCAAGGCCGCTACACCTGGAGGCACATCCAGGTCCTAAGACAACTGGCGATCACCCTGGAGGAAAGGAGAAATACCAACAAGACCCTCCCTCCCCCAATCCCTAGTCACTCAATCACCACTCCGTTCGTAAGAGCAGGGCAACTCCCAGCAAAACCATCTGCAAAAGTGGAGTCAACCCTTCTGGACTCTGCCCGGGCCGGGAAAATGCAGGTTGACTTTAACCAGAAACTCATCTTCCCACCTCATCTTCATTACAACCAGCTTAAGGCTGGACCTGGTCTTGTGGTCAACCTCCCAGAAGACTGTGTTCATTGTTGAATTAACTGTACAATGGGAAGCAGCAGTTGGTGAAGCATATGAGCGCAAACAACTGAAGTATGCGGACATAGCAGCCGAGGCAGCGAGGCGCGGCTGGCGTGCCCGAATGCTTCCAGTTGAAGTCAGGTGCAGAGGCTTCGTTGCTACGTCCACAACGAAGCTTCTGAAAGGAATGGGATTGAGAGGTCAGGCCTTCCGGCGGGCTGTCAAATCGCTGCAGGATGCTGCTGAACGAAGTAGCAGATGGGTATGGATCAAGAGAAAGGACCCCAACTGGGCTGCTAAATGACATCTAGGGGTAAAGGCAGAGGGGGGCACACCTGGGACGCCAGATGTCGCCGTTGAGCCCTTCCGAGGTGTCGTGGGCCTATCAACGAAACACCAACTAAGGAGGGTGCCCACCTGAAGACCCCAGTGAAGCTTTTTCCCCTAACCCCCCACACCCTCACTCAGCTGATCAATCTGAGGGATTGTACTATCTAGTCCTATGAGCTCAACTAATATATATATATATATATATACACTACCGTTCAAAAGTTTGGGGTCACCCAAACAATTTTGTGGAATAGCCTTAATTTCTAAGAACAAGAATAGACTGTCGAGTTTCAGATGAAAGTTCTCTTTTTCTGGCCATTTTGAGCGTTTAATTGACCCCACAAATGTGATGCTCCAGAAACTCAATCTGCTCAAAGGAAGGTCAGTTTTGTAGCTTCTGTAACAAGCTAAACTGTTTTCAGATGTGTGAACATGATTGCACAAGGGTTTTCTAATCATCAATTAGCCTTCTGAGCCAATGAGCAAACACATTGTACCATTAGAACACTGGAGTGATAGTTGCTGGAAATGGGCCTCTACACATCTATGTAGATATTGCACCAAAAACCAGACATTTGCAGCTAGAATAGTCATCATCATGGCGCCGATGAAGGCTGCCTCGGTGCTCTTGTTCGCTCTGTTTTGTTTGTTTTTGTACATAAATTGTGTTTCCGGGTGCTCTTACACCAGTGAAGAGCTACTGAACTTCAGTTCCACCATCCTTATGGACATGTTACCGGTCATCTTAGCGTCAGCTGCGGATTTGGTCCATTCTGTGCTCAAAAGAGGGAAACCGCATCGAAGAGGAAAGCGAGCGGGCGCACTTGTCCGTCTTCGCGGACGGGGATTACGCACGCCTCTACCAGGCATCTTCCTCTCCAACGTCCGCTCACTTGCCAACAAGATGGACGAGCTAGCGTTGCTGATGAGAAGGAACAAGGACTTCTCCTCATCCTGTGTGTTGTGTTTCACGGAGACTTGGCTGAGCGCAAGTGTCCCGGACAGCGCGCTTCAACTGGAGGGCTTTCATCTCCTCCGCGCGGACCGAGACGCGGCGCTCTCTGGCAAAAAAAGAGGCGGGGGACTATGCTTCTTTATCAACAATAGCTGGTGCACAGACGTGACTGTGATTTTTAGACACTATTCTTCTTCTCTGGAATATTTCTTCATCCACTGTAAGCCCTTTTACTCACCGCGTGAGATTGTTTCATTCATTCTCGTGGCTGTTTACATCCCGCCCGGCGCGGACGTGCGTGACGCTCAGCGCGCGCTCGCAGGACAGATCTTACATGTGGAACGGTCTTTTCCTGACTCTCTTGTTATCGTGCTTGGTGACTTTAACAAGGGAAATTTGAGCCAGGAATTACCAAAGTATAGACAGTTTATTAAATGCCCGACCAGAGAGGAGAGCACGCTGGATCACTGCTACACTACATTGAGCAAGGCTTTTCATGCAATCCCGCGCGCTGCTCTTGGACTATCAGATCACGTGATGGTGCACTTAATCCCTTCATACAGACAGAGACTGAAACTGGCTAAACCTGTTATGAGGAACATTAAGTGTTTCACCGCCGAGTCTGTGGACGAGTTGCGTGCTTGTTGGGAAACGACAGACTGGGAGGCAATTGGAGCGGCCACGAACAATCTGGACGAGTATACGGACACTGTGACCTCATACATACAGTTCAATGAGGCGCGCATCATTCCAACGCGCACCAGGGTTTGTTATAACAACGACAAGCCCTGGTTCACACCGAAGCTCCGACAGCTGCGCAAGAAGAAGGAGGCTGCGTGGAGAAGCGGGGACCGAAGTACATACAGAGAAGCGAAGTACCACTTCACCAGGGAAGTGGAGAAAGCTAAATCTGTGTACTCTAACCGTCTACAGGAACAGTTCCGCTCCAATGATTCTGCGGCAGTTTGGAGAGGTCTAAGGGCCCTTACGAATTATAAGCCCAAAACCCCCCAGGCCCTGAATGACCGGACTCTCGTTAAGGGCCTCAACACACATTACTGTCGTCATGAACGGCCTTCAGCTCATCAAAGCCATGCTCCCCCCACCATCACCCTCCCCACCAATGCCAGCACATCATTAAAGGAGTTAAAGGTCTCAAAGGACTCCAATGACATCACAGGACTCCAAAAACATCATAAGACTGTAAAGACCCTCTCCATTAAAGAAGAGGATGTACGGCGGCAGTTCTTGAAGCTGAATACGCGGAAGGCCCTCGGGCCGGATGGTGTCTCCCCCTCCACTCTCAGACACTGTGCGGACCAGCTGGCTCCTGTCTTCACTGACATTTTTAACACCTCTCTGGAGCTATGCCGTGTGCCGTCCTGCTTTAAGACCTCTACCATTGTCCCTGTCCCCAAGAAAGCACGGATCACAGGACTAAATGACTACAGGTCGGTCGCGCTGACGTCTGTGGTCATGAAGTCCTTTGAGAGCTTGGTCCTGCCCCACCTCAAGGACGAGACAAGCTCTACCAGCTCAGCGTGCCCGACTCCCTCTGCAGTTGGATTAATGACTTCCTGACAGACCGAAGACAGCACGTACGGCTGGGGAAGATTGTCTCGGACAGTCGAACCACAAACACTGGTACTCCTCAGGGCTGTGTACTCTCCCCCTGGCTCTTCTCCCTGTATACAAACTGCTGCACCTCCAGTCACCAATCCGTAAAACTGCTCAAGTTTGCGGATGACACCACCCTCATCGGGCTCATCTCGAATGGCGATGAGTCCGCCTACAGGAGAGAGGTGGACCGGCTGACGTCCTGGTGCAGCCTCAACAACCTGGAGCTGAACGCCCAGAAAACAGTGGAGATTATCATGGACTTCAGGAAAGTCACAGCCCCACCATCCCCCTCACCCTGATTGACTCTCCCACCCCCGTCCCCATTGTGGACTCCTTCCGTTTCTTGGGCACCACCATCACCCAGGACCTCAAGTGGGAGCTGACCATCACCTCCCTCATCAAGAAGGCCCAGCAGAGGATGTACTTCCTGCGGCAGCTGAGGAAACTTAAGGTGCCGACCAAAATGCTGGTGCAGTTTTACTCAGCCATCATAGAGTCCATCCTGACCTCCTCCATCACAGTGTGGTTCCCCGGCGCCACAGTCCAGGATAAGAATAGACTGCAGCGCATTGTACGTGCTGCTGAGAAGGTGATTGGCTGCAAGCTCCCATCCCTCCAGGACTTGTTCTCCTCCAGGACCAGGAGGCGTGTGGGTCGGATCACAGCTGACTCTTCTCACCCTGGACACACAGTATTCTCCCCTCTCCCCTCAGGCAGGAGACTACGCTCCATCCAGACACACACCTCCCGCCACCTGAACAGTTTTTTCCCCTCGGCCATCAGGCAAATGAACAATAACTCCTAACAGCAGCTCCTTGAATTCCTTGAATCCCTTCTAAGTCTATCTGATATCTCAGTCACAGCTCTTTTTATACCAAATATGTGTTATATGTGTTTTATGTCGCACGTTTGCACCAAGAAAAATTCCTAGTTTGTGAACCCGTTCTCAAACAATGGCAATAAAACTATTCTGATTCTGATTCTGATTGTGATTCTGATTCTGATTCTGATTTACCACATTAGCAATGTATAGAGTGTATTTCTTTAAAGTTAAGACTAGTTTAAAGTTATCTTCATTGAAAAGTACAGTGCTTTTCCTTCAAAAATAAGGACATTTCAATGTGACCCCAAACTTTTGAACGGTAGTATATATATATATATATATATATATATATATATATATATATATATATATATATATATATATATATATATATATATATATATATATATATATACATATATATATATAGTCACGGCCAATACGCCCTCATCTTTGCACTCTGCTTGTTGCGCCTCCGGGAGCGCACCTCGGGACGCGCCCACGTCTGCGCACTTCCAGGGACGTGCCGGGCGCGTCTCCGCCCTGCAGCAGCCAGCAGCTGCAATCATTCACCGGCAATCTGCACACCTGGCGATAATGAGAGGTCCTGCCTTCAAGAGCCTGCTCAGCCTGCTATCCGTAATGAACGTAATCATCTGTCGTGTACAGTAGGCCACATCGAGCTTTATGCAACTTGCTTCGCTCTCTGTGTTCTCCACCGTTGTGTTTATTTGGTCTCCTTGTATTCCTTGTCATTCTTCCTGCAGTCTGCCTTTGGTCCACGTGACGAACTGTGCGTCTCGTTGTCTCTCTGTGTGATTTCTTGTGTGTTTTCCTTTGGATTCCGGACTGCCTCCTTCTATCCTCGACCTCCCGCTTGGACACGGACCTCATACGCCTCGCTTAACCCCCTGACCATCTGCCTGCCCCACGGACTGCCTTCTTGCCTTGTCCCTCCTCTCAATCCAACACTAGGTAACACACTACAGCCAATCACACACACACAACCTCACACACACACTCTTGGATTTCGTCACACGCCATTCTATAGTTTATTTATTAGTATTGTTTCATGAATATATATATTATATTGTGTGTGTGTATATATTTATATATATATATATATATATATATATATATATATATATATATATATATATATATATATATATATATATATATATATATATATATAAATATATATATATATATAGCATAGAGCAATATTTCTCCCTTGTGGAACTGTACCGTCACTACTCCCCCTGCATATATGTATATGTATATATGTATGTATGTTTGTATATACATATATATATATATATATATATATATATATATATATATATATATATATATATATATATATATATATATATATATATATATATATATATATATATATATATATATATATATATATATATATATATATATATATATATATATATATATATATATATATATATATATATATATATATATATTTATGTATGTATGTATGTATGTATGTATGTATGTATGTATGTATGTATGTATGTATGTATGTATACATACATACATACATAAAATGTAATTTCAGTTCTTATGTGTCTTGTACATGTAAGAATGGACAAATAAAGCTGATTGATTGATTGATTGATTGATTGATTGATATATATATATATATATATATATATATATACTATATATATATATATATATAATATATATATATATATATATATATATATATATATATGTATCAGTGGCGTGCAGTCACTAGAGGCAGGGGAGGCGGGGCCTCACCTGCCATCATGGAAAGAAAAAAAATGTAAAAAGAAAAAAATAATAATTAAATTGTTATATGTATCCAGTGATTATACTAAAGTTATTTTCCATTTAACTTCACCAGTTTTAGATTATTTTTATTTTTATTTTCACATTTGCCGTTCAAATACTGAGAAGAGACGGTGCGGTGATCAGCAGCCATTTGAGGCACGTCACTGATTTGTGCCTCAACATGGAATGTGCACAATGACTCGGCTAACTGCTGAGCTGCTGTGCAGTGAGACTGTATTGCTATATGAATTATATTATACATTTCCATAGTTTAGTTAGCTGAGGTATATAATGTACAGTGTATTTTGTCAACAACTGTATGTGTGTAACGTATTTTTTCAGCTGAGCATTCATAAAACTGCTGCCAAAGACGTACTGTCTGAGGCTCGCAGTATTCCTGCCTCCTGGTGGTAGAGGGCGGTATTGATCCCAGAGATCATTCCTTGCCGCAGAAAAAAAAAAAAAAAAAAGTTAGCAATAATAAGTGCAGCGTTTTTTTATTTCCTCTCGCCTGAACTTTTATTAAAAACATGGAGGATTACATATGTAAAATAAAACAGTTTTCTAAACTGGACTTTCAATCGAAGCAGGAGGTAATAATTAGAGGTAGACCAACGCCGGAGCTAAAATGTTTGCTTTTGACTTCGGGACAGAAGACTCGTTCTTTTCAAACGGCGTGGTACACACGCAAAGGCTGGATGTCCAGCAAGAAAGGTAAGACCATAATAATGTTTTTTTTATTAAATGTGCTTTTTTGTGTGCTAGTTTGTATGTGTAAAGAATGCTGGTATGAGCTTTTAAACATAACCCGTTAACTGCTGCCAATCACATGGTGAATAAGATCCTATTTAGGGTTCATATGTTTGTAAATCTGACTGTGATGATGCAGTGCCTCACCAGACATTAACCTCACCGCACGCCACTGGTATGTATGTATGTATGTGTATATTATTTATATATATATATATATATATATATATATATATATATATATATATATATATTATATATATATATATATATGAGTGACGTGCAGTCAGTAGAGGCAGGGAAGGCGGGGCCTCACCTGCCATCATGGAAAGAAAAAAAAAATGTAAAAAGAAAAAAATAATAATTAAATTGTTATATGTATCCAGTGATTATACTATAAAGTTATTTTCCATTTAACTTCACCAGTTTTAGATTATTTTTATTTTTATTTTTATTTTCACATTTGCCATTCAAATACTGAGAAGAGACGGTGCGGTGATCAGCAGCCAGTTGAGGTATGTCACTGATTTGTGCCTCAACATGGATTGTGCGCAATGACTCGGCTAACTGCTGGCCTGCTGTGCAGTGAGACCGTATTGCTATATGAATTATATCAGCTAACTAAACTATAGCATAGTTTAGTTAGCTGAGGTATATAATGTACTGTGTATTTTGTCAACAACTGTATGTGTGTAACATATTTTTTGTGCTGAGCATTCATAAAACTGCTGCAAAAGACGTACTGGCTGAGGCTCGCAGTAATCCGGCCTCCTGGTGGTAGAGGGGGGTAGTGATCCCAGAGATCATTCCTCGGCCGCAGAAGAAAAAAGAAAAAAAAAAAAAAAGTCAAGTGCAGCAATTGTTTATTTCCTCTCGCCTGAACTTTTATTAAAAACATGGAGGATTACATATGTCAAATAAAACAGTTTTCTAAACTGGACTTTCAATCGAAGCAGGAGGTAATAATTTAAGGTAGACCAACGCCGGAGCTAAAAGGTTTGCTTTTGACTTCGGGACAGAAGACCCGTTCTTTTTAAACGGCGTGGTACACACACAAAGGCTGGCTGTGTGGATGTCCAGCAAGAAAGGTAAGACCATAATAATGTTTTTTTTATTAAATGTGCTTTTTTTGTGTGCTACAGTTTGTATGTGTAAAGAATGCTGGTATGAGCTTTTAAACATAACCCGTTAACTGCTGCCAATCAAATGGTGAATAAGATACTCTTTAGGGTTCATATGTTTGTAAATCTGACTGTGATGAAGTCAGTGCCTCACCAGACATGAACCTCACCGCACGCCACTGATATATATTTATATATATATACACATTCCAAAAAAAGTGCTGTTCCACTTTGAAATGTGTAGCAAAGCCTGCTTTTTCTTTTTGTACACGAGGCCGTGGTTGGAAAGGTTTATTGTTGGAAGATCTAAACCAAATAAAACACTTCTTAGGTTGCAAACAATGACATACCTTCCAAGATTATGAATGCTTCTTAGGATGAAAAAAATCCCCAAACCATGCAATAAACAACCGCAGGGTTACAGAAGGGCACAAACCTGCCTTGGAGTTTATGTTCATATGGGTTGGACTCTTAGCACCCTGCTGTTTTGTAGACCAGCTATTTTGCTCGTGTTTGCATCCCCTCCTTGTTGACTTTGGAGTTTCTGCTTTGACACATACCTATCGCCGCTGAAGAAAGAGAAAAATCCGACGGCCCGGTGTGTATTTGTCAGCCTAGTTCAGCTTTGCAGTGAGGTGAAGGTGCTCTACTGAAATATTAAGAAGAAAAAAGTTCCAAGGCTAGCTAAATAATTGGATTTGGCTCAGCGTAAACGCAAGAGTGTGTTCCGCAATCGGACCGTGTTTGTACAGCTGGAGCCTATGCCCAGAGTCATCTCAGCGGGGAGCAGGGTTTGGCAACATCGGGCATAGTTACAGAACAAGCGTGCTGAAGAATCCCTGGCTTCGATCCCTAAACCCCTGTCCTTTGCTTTTACACAAACAAGCAGGATAAAACTGACAGAAAACGCTCACCAGATCATTTCAAATGTACTGGAAAAAGAGGCTGAGACCAAAGCTACAAGGAGACAAAGCTTAGTGACTTCATAGTCGGCATCCAAAAACAAATTAATTTAAAAAAATAAAACCAGAACCAGAAACAGATTCCACTTGAAAATAAATCAAGCAAAGACATAACTGAAAGAGCATCTTCAACTCATAAATGCATGCTAAGATTTGCTCCGGCATTCTATCTTTTGATCTGATAGCAGACAACATTGCTTCAAAACTCAAAAAAATATGGTCCACAGTTCCAGTGTGTGGCATAGATGGCACATATCGAGACATCAGACCACAATCTTGAGGATAAAATCTCAAGACAATACATTATCATATCCCTAAGGATCAAGGATTCAACAATGTTGGCCACAAAATAACAGCAAAAAAAACCTAATCTGGTACAGAAAGTATTTCAGGCTTAGCCCCGGAAAGGAAAACATTTTCCGATGGGCCCCCTGAGAGTTTCCAACAATTAGCAGGACCCCTGAAGGTGCGTAGTAGGTTTACGTAAACGAGCAAGTGTAATCGTTAATTGCTGTTATTTATTAAATGATCAAACTTAAACATTGTGGAGGAAATCACCGAACAATATCGTGAGCAGGGTTATTCTAAAAATAGTAAACAGTTTAATATTAACTAAGAACTTACCGGATGCGGCTACTATAAAGAACATTTCTAAATAAAACACTGTTTAATAATAGCCAATTTAAAAGCACAAAATCTGGAGAGAAAAAAACCTCTCAAAGCCAAGAAAGTCCGTCTTTTTGCTCCTTCTCCATTTTGATTTTTTTAAGTTATTATTTCATGCGAATGTGCACGTTTTTTTTTACCCCGAGAGCTTGTCGTGGTCATCGATCCTGCTCTCTGTGGAGTAAAGCCTGTGGATGTTGGTGGCCCACGAGGCACGGAGCAAACTCGCAGTTCAGCTACAAAGCAAACGCGCTCGCTCCATCAATCTACAGACATCAGGCATCATTGCAGCAAATGTTGATATTAATTCAGTTCAGTTTCAGTTTATTTGGAACATGCATACGATACAATGTAATGCATCACATATTTCCAGTTGTTTCATCACAGCACGTCCGAAAAGGAGTAGGAAGAAGCAGATCTTATTTAATCCTACCCCTTTTCATACCATAGCCATTGTATCCAATTTCCTTGTTCTCTGTAACAGAACAGTGAATAAATAAATAACAAATAAATAATATACCATAGTAAGTAAACACATATTAAATACATAAATAATATTTATCTCAAAAGAAAAGAAAAAAGGGTTCAAGATGTTCATAATTCTTGTTATGTGTACTTTGTGAACACTAGTAGTTTGAACAGTCTCTTAAAGTGAATCATATTGGTGCTTTCTTTGATTTATTTGCTTAATCCATTCCATAATTTAATTCCACATACTGATTTGCTAAATGTTTTAAATGTTGTACGTGCATACAAATGTTTTAAATTAAATTTTCCTCTAAAGTTATATTTCACCTCTTTTGTTAAGAAGAATTGTTGTACATTCTTGGGTAGCAGGTTCTAGTTTGCTTTATACATAATTTTAGCTGTTTGCAAATGCACCAAATCGTTGAATTTCAACAATTGTGATTTGATAAATAAAGGGTTTGTATGTTCTCTATATCCAACTTCATGTATTATTCTAATTGATCTTTTTTGTAACACCGTTAATGAATGAAGGGCACATTTGTAGTTGTTTCCCCATATTTCTACACAATAACTCAGATATAGTAACACTAACGAGCAGTAAAGAATATGAAGTGATTTTTGGTAATGGCCACTATACTGAGTAACAAAAATTATTACAGGATGCAAAATAAGTGGCTGAAACTGTCACTATAGACAAGGTTTATAACATTACTATTTTATTGTGTGGCTATTGGCAAGTGGCCACCGTAGACAGGTGGCCATTAAGAGGTTTTAACTGTATTACAATACATTGATGGTAATAGTATGATACTTTGGGATGTACATTGTTAGGATTGTATAGATACAGATACAAATATTGATATTCCTTACTGATACCATTGCTTATGTATTGGGTTTAAATAAAAATGCAAAAAAAAATATGTTAAAAACTGCCCAGTAGCCTTGTGGTTAGTGTCTGCCCTGAGACTGGAAGGTCGTGAGTTCAAACCCCGGCCGAGTCATACCAAAGATTATAAAAATGGGACCCATTACCTCCCTGCTTGGCATTTGGCAACAAGCGTTGGAATTGGGGGTTAAATCAACAAAATGATTCCCGAGCGCGGCCACCGCTGCTGCTCACTGCTCCCCTCCCCTCCCAGGGGGTGGAACAAGGGGATGGGTCAAATGCAGAGGGTAATTTCACCACACCTAGTGTGTGTGTGACTATCGTTGGGACTTTAACTTTAACTTTTAAAAGATATATATATATATATATATTATTTTTATTTTATTTTACCACAAAAGGAGATAATTCCAGCAACATTGTGAGTTTGGTCACATTATTAAATACAAACTACACAGCGAATGATTTGTAATTGCTGGTTTACATGTCCATTGCATGTTGTCATGTAGTGACAATAGTGTTGTCTATAGACATTTGATTATTCCATTAAACAAAGTATGATTTTAATGATGCTGCTCTTAGATGTTTTGAAAGGATGAAGCAGACTTTCATCTATTTGTTATTGCTTTGTACTCACTAATAAAACACCTGTATTATCTTTACTATATAAACTCCAGTGTATATAAAAAAAAAAAAAGTTTCTAACCCGAATGTGCTCGCGTCGTGTTACGTATTTAGAATGTCTTCTTTGAGAACATTGACATAAACAGGGATCTCAGTAAGGTACACAATTACAGAGGAATTGAAACATATCAGCCGAGGTTCAAGCGGGCCCTTTGGGAGGTTCAGGAGGCATCGCCCACTGAAATGGAAGCGATGTTACCATTTTTTAAGATGCTTTGGAAGGCATTTCCTACATAGAAATTCGGTGACAATGCAAGAAAACTTACCAATGGTTTTTATCTATTAGAAAACCAAACTTCTTGGTCATGACTGTACCACATCATCAATAGTTCACTGTTTTTGTTGAGAAAATACCATATCAGACAGCACGGTGGAAGAGGGGTTAGTGCATCTGCCTCACAATACGGAGTTCCTGGGTTCGATCCTGTGCTCGGGATCTTTCTGTGTGGAGTTTGCATGTTCTCCCTGTGACTGCGTGGGTTCCCTCCTGGTACTCCCGCTTCCTCCCACCTCCAAAGACATGCACCTGGGGATAGGTTGATTGGCAACACTAAATTGGCCCTAGTGTGTGAATGTGAGTGTGAATGTTGTCTATCTGTGTTGGCCCTGTGATGAGGTGGCGACTTGTCCAGGGTGTACCCCGCCTTCCGCCAGAATGCAGCTGAGATAGACTCTGGCACCCCCCGCGACCCCGAAAGGGACAAGCGGTAGAAAATGGATGGATGGAATCACCATATCAATACAAGCCATTAAAAAATTAATCCCTAGTTTATTTCATTAGTTCAATGCTTTGTCTGGTTTGAGAACATCTCTTCACTCCATCACTATAAGGCATATATAATGACCACATGAGATATGATGGCTATATTTGATAACAAATGTTGTAATTGCAAAAAATATATATATTTGGTTTAACTAGTGAGTCACTTGGTAAAGTCATGGGTGTAAGATTGCATTCAGAATTATTTATTTTTTTTCAATTATAACATGAAGCTTCGTATTACATGTAATCTTAATACATTAATTATTGTACTGTAATAGCGGAGCAGATATGAAGGACACAGACTGACTGTGCCCAAGCCAGTTTTAAAAAAAATAGCACTGTATAGCTAACAGTGCTATTTTTTGATATTTCGCAGTGCACATTTGTGGTGTGCTGACATCATTGCGGTGTGCCAAGGCCAAAAGTGTGTCCTTCGAATCCGGCCGACAAATGTGTCCTTTTCTCCCATTAGCAGAAAGTTTGCATCCATGTACACGGGCGGCTCTGTGGGGGGGAAGTGATCGGCTGGTTCTTGGTGGATTGTGCGTTCCGGGGCTGGATCGCTGCCCCCTGATTTGTTTGTTTATGAGTGTGTGTGTGTTGGTGTGTGTGTGTGTGTGTGTGTGTGTGAGTGTGTGTGTGTGTATGTAATTATTATTGTTATATACTGTATATATATATATATATATATATATATATATATATATATATATATATATATATATATATATATATATATATATATATATATATATATATATACAATATATATATATATATATATATATATATATATATATATATATATATATATATATATACATATATATATACACATATACGTCTCAGGCTACTGCTGCCGGGCTGCGTGTCTGGGGCCGCTGGGTCCCGCCGCCCACCCCTTCTGGATGCTCGTCTTGGTTGGGGCCAGCTGGGTCTAATCCCCACGTCTATCGTGGCAGCTCGGAGCGCTGCAGTGTTGCATTGCGGCCAGCTGCTGGGGTAGTGACCATGTGTGTCAGCGTGTCTGTGATCCCTTGTTTATTTTTTATTTTCTTCCTCTTCCCCCTCTTCATTCTCCATCATTGGGGTCCCTGCAGGTGGGGTGGGTGGTTCCCGTGGCCCCGTGCTGTGGGGTCCTGGGGTGGCTGCCTTAGGTGGGGCGGCCATATAAAAGAAATGTTAAAAAGCCAGACAAAGGGCATGTTTCGAGCTAATGTTTATTTTAAAAAACAATCAAACTGAGCATCTTTTTCTCTTGTTTGGTGAACAGTTGTACATTAAGTTATATATTTATATAATGTAGCTTTAATGTAGCAAGTTAAGTTTGCCATGTAGCTTGTAGTGTAGCTTGCTACAATTCTCCGGGGATATCTTACCCTGTAGCTTAGCTACATTTAATCAAGAGTAATTTGTAATTTAGCTTACTACATTTTCTAAGTAGCTTGCCCATCACTGGGTATCACAATACAGTATTTGTTTGAATTTATTACGTTGATAATATACAAATACAGATGATAGTACCACGATAAAGTTGATGTACTTAAAAGTTGATAGTATTATAATCTGGTTGATAGTATTATGACACTGTAGTTAGCAGCATCACAATACAGTGTTCAGATTAATTGGTTATGCTATGATACACTGACACTAATACATAAATACAAAGCTGGTGGTGTCATGATATTACTACTGGTTTAATCATACAGCTGATACTATCTAGAATCTATATAGTTGATGGTATCATATAATGTATATATATAATATTGTAGTATTACTCTCAAATTATTTGACAGTGTGAAAATACAGTTGATAGCTATTAATATAATATCATCACAGAGCTGAGAGTATCACAATACAGTAGATACTATTGGGATAATTAATGGCATCAAAATACAGTTAGTAGTTTTAGTCTCACAATAGTTGACAGTGTCAACATACAGTTGATAGTTTAGTGATATAGCTGGTAATGTCATCATAAAATGTGAAGTGAAGTGTGAAGTGAATTATATTTATATAGCGCTTTTCTCTAGTGACTCAAAGCGCTTTACATAGTGAAACCCAATATCTAAGTTACATTTAAACCAGTGTGGGTGGCACTGGGAGCAGCTGGGTAAAGTGTCTTGCCCAAGGACACAACAGCAGTGACTAAGATGGCGGAAGCGGGGATCAAACCTGAAACCCTCAAGTTGCTGGCACGGCCACTCTACCAACCGAGCTATACCGCCCCATTATTATTAAGTATATTATTACACAACAGTTGATAGTGTTAATCTTGCAATAGTTGATTATCACAATCTTTATACAGTATAAACAACATTTGTAAAGTTACAAAAGACTTTACGTTAGTAATATTTGCAGACGACAAGACTATGTTATGTTCAGGGAAGACAAACAGAAGCGTACAAATGTTAATACAAGAAATAAAAGATGGTTTGACAAAAACAAACTATCTTTGAATCTCAGTAAAATGAAACTAATGTTAGGGGTAGCAGTAGAAGGGAAAGTCAAACAAATACAAATAGACAGAATATTGAAAGGGTAAAATAAAACACATTTTTGGGTGTAATAATAGATGATAAAATGAACTTGAAATATCATTTAAAATATATACAACATGGAATAGCAAGAAACACGTCAATAATGAATAAAGCAAAATATGTACTCGACCAAAAATCACTCCATATTTTCTACTGCTCGCTAGTGTTACCATATCTGAGTTATTGTGCAGAAATATGGGGAAACAAACCAAAAATGTGCCCTTCATTCACTAACGGTGTTACAAAAAAAGATTAATTAGAATAATACATAATGTTGGATATAGAGAACATAAAAACCTTTTATTCATTGAATCAAAATATTGAAATTCAACAAATTGGTGCATTTGCAAAAAGCTAAAATGATGTACAAAGCAATGCAACAATTATTCTCAACAAAAGAGGAGAAATATAACCTTTAGAGGAAAATCTAATTTAAAACATGTGTACGCACGTACAACACTTAAGACCTTTAGCACATCAGAATGTGGAATTAAATTGTGGAATGGATTAAGCAAAGAAATTAAACAAAGTACTAATATGATTCAGTTTAAGAGACTGTTTAAACTACAAGTGTTCACAAAGTACAAAGAAGAAGAATTATGATAACTTGAACCTTATAAAACAAAAACAAAATGATAATCTCATTCATCTCCTAGGTGAACCATAAATTACTTCATTATTTATTAACAAGAACTTTAATTGTGTATGTGTTTATACGTTTAAATAGTATTTATGTATTTAATATTTGTTTACTTACTTATCATATATTAATGTATTTACTCATTTATTTATTAACTGTTCTGTTACAAACAGAGAACAAAAAAATGGGATAAAACTGCTATGATACAAAAATAGGCTCTACTTCTTCCTACTCCTTTTCGGACGTGCTGTAATTAAACAACTGGAAATATGTAATTGTATGTATGCATGTTCAAAATAAACTGAAACCAACTAACAATATAGCTGATAAGTTACAATAAAGTTGTTAGAATTGTCCTGAAGATGTCACGGCGCTTGTGCAATCCCTCATGCCTTCTGCTGCAAGCTCGGCTGACACCTCCTCTGGAAGCGCACCAGGACACGCCCCTGCTCGCTCTGGCTGCATTGCGGCCACGCGCCGGCAAAGCTGCAGGCAATCGGTAATCAACGCACCTGGCAGCATAAAGACCAGCGGACCAGAAGATCCAGTGCCAGAACATAGTTCACTCCCGTAGTAAGCATCCCTTCTCTGGCTTCCCTCCCGCATACTTGATTTCTCTCTGCGCCTTCCCTGTTCCCGTGTCTGATGTCCTTTGTGTCTCCCGCATTACTTTCCGTGTCTTCCGTAATCGAGTAGTGTGCCTCGACTTCCCTCTGGATTCCAGACTGCCTCCCCCGATCCTCGACCCCTGCTTGGACACGGACCTCGTTGCTTCTCTCCAGCCCCCGACCGCTTGCCTGCCAACGGACTGCCTTCTCGCCTTGCCCCTTTAGTCTGACGAATAATTCATCCAACATGCACATACAACAAACTCTGGTAGCATTCAAATGGTTAATTCTACACATCGTTTTGCACCTATCACTTAGAGTAGCATACGCATCCCACCTACTCATCAAGTTCAATAAACCTATTGAACTGATTCCTGCCGTGATGTCATCTCCTTCCCCCGCCGTACATAACAGATGATATCACGATACAGCTGAAAGAACCACAGTTGATAGTATCCCAGTAGTTGATTGTATATGTGCCAAGTATTTCAATAGAGCATGCAGCAGCACAATTGATTTTGAGCGCTTAAAACTATAACAACATATTAATATTTGATGCTAATAAATACAGTCAACACTGTATTGCAGGAGATATCAATACACTAGACACTACTGTATCTCTATTTCTACCACCCACCCATTATTGTTGACTGTTCACTGGCAAAAACACTGAAGTCCTCTGCATTGTTAGCAGCCACTTATTCCATGATTTGCCCATAACGATTAAGCCGATAAGGGGCTTTTTCGCCGCTGCATTCCATTTGTGCCCTCCTACCAATCAATCACAGCGAACGCCTCGCACAAGACGACACACGCATGCTCAAGCGCGCCTTTTTGGAAACATTCCTTCTTTGTCAATCAGAATCAAATGAAAATTGAAGAACACACAGCCATAAACAGCATGGAGATCGGTATTTGTGTGATGTCATCGCATAACCACAGTATAACGTGCCAAAATTCCACAGTGGCACTTCAAATTTAACACCGTGCTGCCAAGACAAAGGCGGTCAAATGATGTCCATGGCTTGAAACAACAACAGTAGCCCACTCTGGGTGTTTTGCTTTCTTTTGTCATTGTACAGGTCAAACATCCATCACTGCTCAGCTAAAACAACAGCATGCTATATGGAAAAGATCACATTTTATAAAGGTCACTTAAAGGGGAACTGCACTTTTTTGGGAATTATGCCTGTCGTTCACAATCATTATGAGAGACATGACGATGAAAGTTTTTTTTTTTATATGTCCTTCTAAATATGAAATAAATGCGATCAAAAGTCAGCTTACAATGGAGCCTAAGGCCTATTCTGCCTATAAAGCCCTTAAAAAAACAACATCTAAACACCTCCATTATGATTTTATATGCATGATGTAAGTACATATGTAATGTACAAACAGGCACATTTTTGTGTCGTTCTGGCCATTTCCGAGTCCTAAATGGCTGTCAAAGTGTACCAACTTGTTGGAATACCTACTCAGACTTCTTCTGTTCCGGTGAGATGCATGATTTATGATCTACAACAAACTTCCAGGGAGCAAGGAAGCAAGGAAACATCTCGCCAGTCGATCATGTTGAAATTGTACAAAGGCTTGTGATCACAGCGCCACAATAAATAGTTTGTCTGTGTTAGCGCTTATAAAAACAATATCACTAATACTTGGTTAATATTGAAATTACAAAATGTAAATGGATTATTCTTGGCGGTTTTTGAATGTTTATTTATTGGATTTTATGGGCAAATTATAGGACCTCCCATTGGCTACGCTGTAAGCGGACTTTTATTTACAAGTTACAATGCATTAAAAACATTTTTTTTTAAATCCATCCGTCGTCATGTTTTTCATAATGATTGTGAAAAAAAGTCAAAATTACAAAAAAAGTGCAGTTCCTCTCTAAAGTCTATAGTTCACCCTTAGGTCTTCAGGGTTCGATTCCGGAGAGGGAGCCTGAGAAACAGCTACCACATCCAAGGAAGGCAGCAGGCGCGCAAATTACCCATTCCCGACACGGGGAGGTAGTGACGAAAAATAACAATACATTGGAATCAAAGTAACATATTTCGGTCTACGCTACTACAAACCATGGTGTACCGCTGTACTGTATAAATCAATTAATCAAACATGAATTTAAATGTACTCCATAACTTTGCCATCATTGATAACCTGCAGTCCGTTTGTATGTTTTCTTCATCTTTCGGTTTCAAGCCCGGTACAAGAGGGTTCACTCTGCAGTGTTTCCCACACATTCATTTATTTGTGGCGGCCCACCACGAAAGAATTACGTCCGCCACAAATACAATATTTTATTTTTTTTTTTGTCCTGTCCAGCTTCTCAGACAAATCATATAGTTGATGTAGATGCCCATATAGGCTGTTCAGATTTACTTTACAAAAGAGAAGTGTAGGATACTTCTCTTGTTGCCTTAATTGTATTTGACCACTACTGTTTTCTGTTTATTTGTTACTGACTGTGGCAGGACACCTCTGCCTATGTTTCACTTTATGTTGCTGGTAAATAATATGGTTGTAGTAGTAGGCTAAAGTTAAATTATTTAGTATGCACTAATTAAAGGGGCAGAGCTTTAAGAGACATTTTAGCTTTTATATTTTATAAGACATATTTTTTGTAAGAACCACAATTAATAAATATATTTCAGTGAATAACTTATTTTTCAAATCTGTATATAAATATGTACACAAAGTTATATTGTAAAATTGATGGATGGATGGATGGATGGACGTTTAAAACAAAACTGTTATTATGAATTAGTAAGTATACATTTTTTAGCCTTTTTAGAGAAAATCATATCATTGTAGTAAATTATGCAAATTACTCAATGATGTCATGGTGACCACGCCCATAGCCACGCCGATGGCCACGCCCCCACCGCCACAGGTGTCTTGGCAGTTTATGGGAAACACTGCTCTGTGCATCACTCTCAGCACCTGAGCGTGTTCATTCAATAGCAGAATTAAATGAACGGAGTGAATCCTCTTGTCAGTCAGCTACAGTCTTTGTCTTACACACATAGAAAGTACAGCCAGGAAGCCTCGCTGGTCGCGACTAACTAGTGAGAAGCAGACAATAATATTGTTTATTGACAGTAATTTGTGAGACAATACTGTATATCCATCCATCCATCCATCCTCTTCCGCTCATCCGAGGTCGGGTCGCGGGGGCAGCAGCCTAAGCAGGGAAGCCCAGACTTCCCTCTCCCCAGCCACTTTGTCCAGCTCTTCCCGGGGGATCCCGAGGCGTTCCCAGGCCAGCCGGGAGACATAGTCTTCCCAACGTGTCCTGGGTCTCCCTCGTGGCCTCTTACCGGTCGGACGTGCCCTAAACACCTCCCTAGAGGGGCGTTCGGGTGGCATCCTGACCAGATGCCCGAACCACCTCATCTGGCTCCTCTCGATGTGGAGGAGCAGCGGCTTTACATTGAGCTCCCCCCGGATGGCAGAGCTTCTCACCCTATCTCTAAGGGAGAGCCCCGCCACACGGCAGAGGAAACTTAATTCGGCCGCTTGTACCCGTGATCTTGTCCTTTTGGTCATAACCCAAAGCTCATGACCATAGGTGAGGATGGGAACGTAGATCGACCGGTAAATTGAGAGCTTTGCCTTCCGGCTCAGCTCCTTCTTCACCACAACGGATCGATACAGCGTCCGCATTACTGAAGACGCCGCATGCCTGTCGATCTCACGATCCACTCTTCCCTCACTCGTGAACAAGACTCGGAGGTACTACCGTATTTTTCGGAGTATAAGTCGCACCGGAGTATAAGTCGCACCTGCCGAAAATGCATAATAAAGAAGGAAAAAAACATATATAAGTCGCACTGGAGTATAAGTCGCATTTTTTGGGGAAATGTATTTGATAAAACCCAACACCAAGAATAGACATTTGAAAGGCAATTTAAAATAAATAAAGAATAGTGAACAACAGGCTGAATAAGTGTACGTTATATGACACATTAATAACCAACTGAGAACGTGCCTGGTATGTTAACGTAACATATAATGGTAAGAGCCATTCAAATAACTATAACATATAGAACATGCTATACGTTTACCAAACAATCTGTCACTCCTAATCGCTAAATCCGATGAAATCTTATACGTCTAGTGTCTTACGTGAATGAGCTAAATAATATTATTTGATATTTTACGGTAATGTGTTAATAATTTCACACATAAGTCGCTCCTGAGTATAAGTCGCACCTCCGGCCAAACTATGAAAAAAAATGCGACTTATAGTCCAAAAAATACGGAATTTACAATACTGTATATAGTCCAGCAACATGTCCTAAACGGCCCGTGACTAATACTATAGCAATTATTCATTTTGTTGATTATTGTAAAGTAAACAACTGGTAGTATGTTTTTAGCATTTTGACCAAGAAGTTCAGTGTTACTCAATTAAATAGTATTTATAGTTACATTTCAAGGGGAGAAAAAAGAATCCCAGAATGAGGTATAAGAATTTGAGGAACCAAGTTAATCTCATTTGGATCTTTTACATAATAGCCTACATCATGTTAAAACAATTTGTAAAAAATAAAAAATAATTAAAAAAAAGCCGCCATTCAATCCAGTTACAGTACCTCTGACGCGACAAACATTAGCTAACTCAGCCCCAGGAACCCTTCCCCCTATTCACTTTACACCAGTTATAGTGTACTTGATACTGATACTGTTCATTTACAATTAACTTTGTTTACTTTTGATTTAGACCAGGGGTGTCAAACTCATTTTAGATCGAAGGCCACATGGAGTAAAATCTACTCGCAAGTGAGCCGGACTGGTAAAATCACGGCACGATAACTTTTTTTTTGTTTTTGTCCTGTCCAGCTTCTCAGGCAAATCATATAGTAGATGTAGATGCCCATATCGGCTGTTCAGATTTACTTTACAAAAGAGAAGTGTAGGATACTTCTCTTGTTGCCTTATTTGTATTTCCATCCATCCATCCATTTTCTACCGCTTATTCCCTTCGGGGTCGCGGGGGGCGCTGGAGCCTATCTCAGCTACAATCGGGCGGAAGGCGGGGTACACCCTGGACAAGTCGCCACCTCATCGCAGGGCCAACACAGATAGACAGACAACATTCACACTCACATTCACACACTAGGGCCAATTTTAGTGTTGCCAATCAACCTATCCCCAGGTGCATGTCTTTGGAGGTGGGAGGAAGCCGGAGTACCCGGGGGAACCCACGCAGTCACGGGGAGAACATGCAAACTCCACACAGAAAGATCCAGAGCCCGGAATTGAACCCCAGACTACTCAGCACCTTCGTATTGTGAGGCAGACGCACTAACCCCTCTCCCACCGTGCTGCCCCTTATTTGTATTTGACTTTATTAAATGTATTTATAATATCATTTGGTGCAGCCGGGCCGGAGCAGGAGGGGATAGAAAGAGAAACAAAGGAAGACAGAGGGAGAAATTGTGGGGACAAGAGGGGGATTAGACAGTGAGGCAAAAACAACAACAGCAAACACAACAGTAACAACAACAACAACAACAACAATAGAGCAACATCAGCAAATACGATATGTACAAATATGATGGTAAAAGTTATAGCAAAGAAGCAGTTAGCGAAATAAATAATAATACAGAAATGACAATGAGCATTATTACACTATAAATGAAGCAATACAAATACCAATAGAAATAGCGCTATTGATAATGAACAATACCAATAATTTACCTCTATTAACAACAATACAGTTGTTCAAATGCAACAATACATATACGTAATGATAACTAGAGATACAAAAGAATGCAGAAGAATGGAGGGGAAGAAAGAGAAGCAACCCATATTAACCTTGTAGATTGTTATAGTATCAATAGGTTAAGCTTTGTCAGTGTACCATGTGTTACCCAGTTTAACCTAGAGCAACAACGTTAATAAATTATGTGCATGAGTGTATGCACGTATATGTACTTGTATACGTACAGAATGTGTATATGTATCAGTGTTTCCCACACATTCATTTATTTGTGGCGGCCCGCCACGAAAGAATTACGTCCGCCACAAATAAAAATTAAAATGTTTTTTTAAAAAAAAAAAACTTTTTTTTTTACACTTGCATGTTGCTGTTAAAAGTATTCTATCTTTATTTGTCGTTATTTATATTTTCTGAATAAATGATGTGATAATGTTCATCAGTCAACTCATTGGTGTTAATTTTCAATCTATCAAGATAAAACAATTATATCAAAATCAAATAGCTGAGATAGGCTCCAGCGCCCCCCGCGACCCCGAAGGGAATAAGCGGTAGAAAATGGATGGATGGAAATTACGGTATGTTATTTATGTAGTTTGATCATCAACTGATGTACTAACATCATGTGGTTTATTTTGTAGGTATGTAGCATCATCTACAAAGATACAAAGAATTGCTATTGCGACATCTAGTGGACACATTTAGAACAGCTGTTTCTTTCATTCAAAAATTTCAGGTTCATTCTTATAATTAGCAAACTCATCCCGCCGGCCGGATAAAACCTGTTCACGGGCCTGATCTTTTTATTTTATTTTTTTATCGAGACAGATTATTTATGTGTTTAATTATTGTTAACTTACTATGGTATATTATTTGTTTATTATTTATTTGTTCACTGTTATGTTACAGAGAACAAGGAAATGGGATAAAACAGCTATGGTATGAAAAGGGGTAGGATTAAATTAGCTCAGCTTCTTCCTACTTCTTTTCGGACGTGCTGTAATGAAACAACTGGAAATATGTGATGAATTACATTGTATCGTATGCTTGTTCGAAATAAACTGAACTGAACTGAACGTTTGACACCCCTGATTTAGACCGTTAAAAACTCATGATTGGGACATCTTTAGGACTACACTGCAACAAAACATGTACTGTATTCCACAAATTCTTTAAACCAATAGAAAAGTGTTCTTGGTCGTAGTTCCACACAACTTTTTGTGGTCAGAAAGGCTTTCAGTCTTATGTTTTTTAAACCCATCGCACACTCCACCACTTGGTTCCGTCACTCCGGAATCTACTTGACGCCGGAGACTTTCATGTTTCCTCCACTTGGCCTTTTTGCTCTGAGGACATCCTTCATGGGCCTATTCCCCTTGCACTCCATTAATATCCTGCTCCCTCTGCCAATTTCACTATGTTACTACTTACTGTAAGCTAACGTAAAAAAAATAAAATAAAAATAACATCCACGTCACCTTATGTCAACAACCTTATGACCTTTTCTTCCCTTTGCTCTGAAGCGACAAATGGAGGCGTTTTTCTCGGGCTTTACAACTCTGTCAAGTACCGTTTTTTAACACTTTAACCCAAACCTCCCCTCCTCTGTAATTAGACATCACACAGGAGGGCAGTGGGAATGTTGGAGGGTGCTGAGTTGTGATGTACCCCTCCTCTGTGCTGTGCTGCCCTGGAAAGAGGATCCGAGGTCAAGCCTGAGGAGACTCGCCGTTGCTTTGGGCTGGTCGGTTATGTGAGAAAATATGGTGGCCAGATGATGCGGCATTTGGGACGAAGCGGCGAGGGGATAAATCATTAGTGCTCTGTCACTTTTCATGGAAGGGGGAGAGGGTGTTTCGTCAGGACAGGATGCCAGAGGGCTCGGCGGTGGGAAACAAACCGTCCTGATGATGGAGCAAATGCGGACACAAGGGGCTTCGCAGGAAATGGAGGGGGCAGAGGGCCGCCACCTGCAAATATCACACTACAACTGGACAACACAGCCCTTTGCTGTACGCTTGTCAGCTACTGACAGCCCCAAGGCAAAAATACAGAACTTTCCTCCAAAAGTCTTATCTTTGTCCATGTGATGTCAGAAGAAACCAAAATTGAGCTGTTTGGCCACAATACCCAGCAATGTGTTTGGAGGAGAAAAGGTGAGGCCTTTAATCCCAGGAACACCATACCTACCATCAAGCATGTTGGTGGTAGTATTATACTCTGGGCCTGTTTTGCTGCCCATGGAACTGGTGCTTTGCAGAGAGTAAAAAGGAGGATTACCTCCAAATTCTTCAGGACAACTTGGGCGCAGATGAGTGTTCCAACAGGACAATGACCCCAAACACACGTCGGAAGTGGTAAAGGAATGACTAAATCAGGCTAGAATTAAGCTTTTAGAATGGCCTTCCCAAAGTCCTGACTTAAACGTGTGGACAATGCTGAAGAAACAAATCCATGTCAGAAAAAAACAACAAATTTAGCTGAACTGCACCGATTTTGTCAAGAGGAGTGGTCAAAAATTAAACCAGAAGCTTGTGAATGGCTACCAAAAGCACCTAATTGCAGTGAAACTTGCCAAGGGACATGTAACCAAATATTAACATTGCTGTATGTATACTTTTGACCCAGCAGATTTGGTCACATTTTCAGTAGACCCATAATAAATCCATAAAAGAACCAAACTTCATGAATGTTTTTTGTGACCAACAAGTATGTGCTCCAATCACTCTATCACAAAAAAATAAGAGTTGCAGAAAGTATTGAAAACTCAAGACAGCCATGGCATTATGTTCTTTACAAGTGTATGTAAACTTTTGACCACGACTGTATGTATCAGTATGTAGCATGACTGTGCAATTGTACACGGTATGATAATATCAACCCCAGATTCTCTGACAATCATTGGTACTTTAACTTTAACTTTAATAAAGATTAACCATGGTTCAGTGCTCCTTCCTTTGATGCATATGTCATACAGTGTATGGGGGTGGCATTTCTCTCAAACTGATAGCTGCTGGGTTCGCTCCACAGTCCCCCCGTAACCATGTTGAAGAATCCTTGGCCAAGATACTGAACCCCCAGTTGCACCTGATGCTGCGTCATCGGTAGGTGATTGAGGAAACAGCGTCCAAGCGAGTACCTTACAGGTAGCTGGATGGTCTTTTCCCCATTGGCTACAGGACCGAATTGCTTGATTTATACAAATAAATCAAATCTGCTAAAAATGGTATTTCAATTTGACAAAGATGCACGAATAATCGTGTTTTCTATTAAGCTTATTGCTGGTTGTCCCATTTAAGTCGGAATGGCTTATAACAGGGGTGTCAAACTCATTTTAGATCGGGGTCCACATAAAGAAAAAAATCTCTCCCAAGTGGGCCAGACTGGTAAAATCACGGCACGATAACCTAAAAATAAAGTGTCACGGCCAGGGCGCATTCCACTGCGAATTCATCTGTGCGCTGCGCTGAGCCACTCCTGCTGCAGCAGGCAGCTGCAATCAATCAGCAATAAGTACACCTGAAGCTGATGAGACGCCGCGCTTCTTAAGTCAGTGCAAACCTGCGTTCCGGGCCAGAACGTAGCTACCTGTTCCTGTACAGTAAGCCGACATCTCCAGCTCTATGCTCACTCTCTCTATGTGTTTTCTCCTCCTCTGTGTCATTTGTCTTGTGTTCCTGTGTCGTTCCAGCAGCATTCCTCCGTTTCCTGATAACGAGCAGTGTATCTCGTCTCCCTGTCTTCCCTCTGGTTCCCTGGCTGCCCTTTTGGATTTCTACCACCCGCCTGTACACAGACTTTGACGCCTCGCTCTTGCCCCTGACCTCCTGCCTGTCCCTGGACCTCAGAGCTTGACTTCCGCACCTCGCTCCACACTCCCGGTAACACGACTCAGTTAATCGCTACACATAGTCACATCATACACATATTTGGATTAAGTTTCACACTTCCTAATATTGTTATTAATAAATAGAGCTAAAACGACGTCCCTGCATCTGTGCCGTCTCCTTCTTCCCCGCTGTACCGTAACATAAAGACAACTTCAGATTGTTTCCTTTGTTTAAAAATGGAACAAGCACATTTTGAAATTGTACAAATCATACATGTTGTTGGGTTCTTATTTGTTGCTGTTAATAGTACTCTATCTTTATTAGTCATTATTTATATTTTCTGAATAAATTATGTGATAATGTTCATCAGTCAACTCATTGGTGTTAATTTTCAATTTAGCAAGATAAAAAAATTATATCAAAATCTAATTACAGTATGTTATCCAGTAGGACATCCAGCGGACACATTTAAAACAGCTGTTTCTTTCATTTAAACATTTCAGGTTATTTTCATACTTAGCAAACTTATCCCGCGGCCCGGATAAAACCTGTTCGCGGGCCTGATTCGGCCCTTGGACCGTACGTTTGACACCCCTGGCTTAAAATGTATACCATTCAGACATACACTACCGTTCAAAAGTTTGGGGTCACATTGAAATGTCCTTATTTTTGAAGGAAAAGCACTGTACTTTTCAATGAAGATAACTTTAAACTAGTCTTAACTTTAAAGAAATACACTCTATACATTGCTAATGTGGTAAATGACTATTCTAGATGAAAATGTCTGGTTTTTGGTGCAATATCTACATAGGTGTATAGAGGCCCATTTCCAGCAACTATCACTCCAGTGTTCTAATGGTACAATGTGTTTGCTCATTGGCTCAGAAGGCTAATTGATGATTAGAAAACCCTTGTGCAATCATGTTCACACATCTGGAAACAGTTTAGCTCTTTACAGAAGCTACAAAACTGACCTTCCTTTGAGCAGATTGAGTTTCTGGAGCATCACATTTGTGGGGTCAATTAAACGCTCAAAATGGCCTGAAAAAGAGAACTTTCATCTGAAACTCGACAGTCTATTCTTGTTCTTAGAAATGAAGGCTATTCCACAAAATTGTTTGGGTGACCCCAAACTTTTGTGTACATTATATATTACATGCATACATTAAGTCATTCTCTTATTTATGTGTCAAACTTCCTGTTCCTGTAGGCATGTGTCCTGCGAATCCTGCCCAGCAGCATGTATCCTCCCTTTTCCCTGCATATAAATGTCACATATTAAACATTATATATGTGTAAAGTCATATTCCCAAGCTATTTTGCCTTGCTTTGTTAGACTTAGACATCTCAAAATTACATTACTTTGCAATCTGCCATTTCTAATTTCCACTTCTGCGACTTTTATTCACCAGCCTACCAAGAACAGTATGAAATTACATCGTTTTCGGCCAAGCTCTGGCAGGATAAATGTCCGCCCTCCCCAATTTGGAACAGTAGCATCCCACCAGCACACCTACTCGCAAGTCGCTCGTGGAAGAAAAACGGCCACAAAGGCAACGAGGAATGCAACCTTTAAAACTTGATCAAGTCGAAGACTTGCAAACTCACATGTTTTTTTTAAGTATTGTCACACTCAGCAGCCATCGCTTCCAAGATTAAGACCAGATGGTAACAATGAGATGAGAATGAAGGCTTTTGTTGTGTAACTGAAAACAGTCCTTCTTGTTAACAGTTTCCAAAGACTTGCTCCATACGTCCATCACGGGCCAGATGTTCTTTGGGGTCTTTTTCCTTAACTCCTCGATCGGGGCCGATCCTTCTGGAAATTAATTCACTTCCCATTTCGAGCCACAACAAAAGCGTTCATGAAAACGTGCCGTAAAACACATATATATATATTCTATCAATTATTGATAGGTGACCCCACAAGAGCATATGTTAGTTTTCTTCAATCAAGAAATATTTTTGACATCCATCCATCCATTTTATATACCGCCTGTCCTCATTAAGGTCGCATGTAAGCCGGAGCCTATCCTCGCTGACTTTGGGCGAAAGGCGGGGTATATCCTGGACTTGTCGCCAGCCAATCGCAGGGCACATATAGACAAACAACCATCTACACCAGGGGTGTCAAACTCATTTTAGGTCGGGGGCCACATGGAGAAAAATCTACTCCCAAGTGGGCCGGACTGGTAAAATCACGGCACGATAACTTGGAAATAAAGACAACTTCAGATTGTTTTCTTTGTTTGAAAATAGAAAACAAGCACATTCTGAAAATGTACAAATCATAATGTTGAGTTTTTTTTAACGGTTAATAGTGTTCTATCTTTTTGTCCTTATTTATACTTTCTGAATAAATGATGTGACAATGTTCATCAGTCAACTCATTGGTGTTAGTTTTCAATCTATCAAGATAAAAAATAATATCAAAATCAAATTACTATTAATGTTATTTATTAGGGGTGTGGGAAAAATCAATTCAAATTTGAATTGCAATTCTCACGTTGTGCGATTCAGAATCGATTATCATCTTAAAAAAAATCGATTTTTTTTTATTTTTATTTATTTTAATTAATCAATCCAACAAAACAATAAACAGCAATACCATAACAATGCAATCCAATTCCAAAACCAAACCCGACCCAGCAACACTCATAACTGCAATAAACAGAGCAATTGAGACACAAACACGACACAGAACAAACCAAAAGTAGTGAAACAAAAATAAATATTATCAACAACAGTATCAATATTAGTTACAATTTCAACATAGCTGTGATTAAAAATCCCTCATTGACATTATCATTAGACATTTATGAAAAAGAACAATAGTGTCACAGTGGCTTACACTTGCATCGCATCTCATAAGCTTGACAACACACTGTGTCCAATTATTTCACAAAGATAAAATAAGTCATATTTTTGGTTCATTTAATAGTGAAAACACATTTAAATTATTGCAATCAGTTGATAAAAAATTGTCCTTTACAATTATAAAAGCTTTTTACAAAAATCTACTACTCTGCTTGCATGTCAGCAGACTGGGGTAGATCCTGCTGAAATCCTATGTATTGAATGAATAGAGAATCCTTTTGAATCTGGAAAAAATAGTTTTTGAATCGAGAATCGTGTTGAATTGAAAAAAAATCGATTTTGAATCGAATCGTGACCCCAAGAATCGATATTGAATTGAATCGTGGGACACCCAAAGATTCACAGCCCTATTATTTATGTAGTTTGATCATTTTCCTTGACTGATGTACTAACATCATGTGGTTTATTATTTTTACATATGTATCATCATCTACAAAGATACAAAGAATTGATTTTGCGACATCTAGTGGACACATTTAGAAATGCAGTTCCTTTCATTCGAAGATTTCCGCTTATTTTTATACTTAGCAAACTCACCCCGCGGGCCGGATAAAACCTGTTCGTTTGACACCCCTGATCTACACTCTCATTCATGTCTATAGCCAAAGTGTGGGCCCGAGTGACAAATTTCCGCCACCTAGTTGTTTGCTTTTGTCTGCCAAAGCATGGCTTCCTCAATGTAATACATATTCATACTGATCAATTTTAAGATCACACAATCTTTAATGGCTTGTTCGCAAGGCTAAATATTTGCCATCAATCGATCATGATGACCTCCACTAACTCATTTATGGTGTTGTGGGACTAAACTCCTCACTCATTGAGCTGCTTTATGCTTGAAATCACTGTGTTTGGCCTGCGGCCAACTGGCACATTTTCACTTTGGCCCTTTTCAGGGAAACAAGTCTGGGCACCCCTGATTTAGTCTCCAATTAGCCTAACATGCATATTTTTGGAATATGGGAGGATGCCAGAGTACCTACAGAAGACCCACACACGCACAGGGAGAACATGCAAACTCCACAAAAGATGCCTAAATGGAGCATCCAGATCTTCTGACTGTGTGACTTACATGCTAACCACTGGGCCACCGTGTGGACCCTACTTTTAGCATTTAAGAATTAAATGCCAAGTGAAAAATGCTGCAAAACCTGAGGCTCCAGGCTGATCTCTGTTGGATGTGTGTGTACTAATTTACAAAACCCAAAACCAGTGAAGTTGGCACGTGTAAAACTTAAATAAAAACAGAATACAATGATTTGCAAATCCTTTTCAACTTATATTCAATTGAATAGACTGCAAAGACAAGATACTTAACGTTCGAACTGGAAAACGTTATTTTTTGCCAATATTAGCTCATTTGGAATTTGATGCCTGCATCATGTTTCAAAAAAGCTGGCACAAGTGGCAAAAAAGACTGAGCAAGTTGAGGAATGCTCATCAAACAGTTATTTGGAAAATCCCACAGGTGAACAGGCTAATTGGGAACAGTTGGGTGCCAAGATTGGGTATAAAAGCAGCTTCCATGAAATGCTCAGTTATTCATAAACAAGGATGGAGCGAGGGTCACCACTTTGTCAACAAATGCGTGAGCAAATTGTTTAAGAACAACATTTCTCAACCAGCTATTTCAAGGAATTTAGGGATTTCATCATCTAAGGTCTGTACTATCATCAAAAGGTTAAGAGAATCTGGAAAAAATCACTGAACGTAACATTGAATGCCCGTGACCTTGGATCCCTCAGGCGGTACTGCATCAAAAAGTGACATCAGTGTGTAAAGGATACCCCCACATGGGCTCAGGAACACTTCAGATAACCACTGTCAGTAACTACAGTTGGTCGCTACATCTGTAAGTGGAGGTTAAAACTTTACTATGCAAAGCGAAATCCATTTATCAACAACACCCAGAAACGCCGCCGGCTTCGCTGAGCCCGAGCTCATCTAAGATGGACTAATGCAAAGTAGAAAAGTGTTCACGAGTCCACATTTCAAATTGTTTTTGGAAACTGTGGACGTTGTGTCCTCCGGAACAAAGAGGAAAAGAACCATCTGGATTGTTATAGGTGCAATGATTATTTGCAAAAAAAAAATAGTTTCTCAGTTCGAACATTAAATATATTGTCTTTGCAGTATATTCAATTGAACATAAGTTGAAAATGATTTGCAAATCATTGTATTCTGTTTTTATTTACGAATTACACAACGTGCCAACTTCACTGGTTTTGGGTTTTGTAAAACCACCTACGGTTATCAATTGTTTATCGATGTTAATTAGTTCCGCGCCTGACCGTGGTAAATGGAATATTTTCATATAGCTAGGGCATGACAAAACCTTCTAAATACAGGGTTTCACATTATCAGAGCTCTTTCAACATGAAGTAGCACCCACTTATTCACCTTTACACTATTTCCGTCTAATATAGTAATGATGCTTGAGGCTATGAGTCAATCGGTGGCCACAATACAGAACAGCGTACTATGATTGGTTTGGTCCAATCAAGTGGCTAATATTGTAGTATAGATATTTTTACCTGTTTGAGCCATTTATGCTTGAAAATGCTTATTTTGGCCAAAAAATGTCAAATATGCTTACGGTTTTTCAGAAAAAAATATCTGCGGTACAGTTGAGCCTCGAACTTCAAAGTGCGATGTGCATCTTTAGCCTCAGCAACCTCACTCCACACACTTGCCAACATTCTTTTTGACAGATTTATATCATGAACATTGTAATGTTTTTGTTGTTGTAAACAATGCTTTCTGTCTCTCTTTTAGCGGCATATTTGCATGCAGCCCATCTAGGCAACAAACCAGCTGATTCTTGATAAAATGATTGGTTGTTGCCAAATAGCGACACCTTGCTGTCAAACTAGCATACTACACAACTAAACCCTAAGGACGAGGTATTGTTAGTATTGTATACTGAAACGCTCAGAGTTCTTTAATTTTAAAATTGTTACCATTAACACGTGTAGGGAGAAGATACCTCAATCCCTAAGGGTGATTGCACTTAGGTGATCTTTTTGTATACAGTAATTGTCTGCTTTACATGTACTATTTACAGTGTGTCAGTCCTTCTCAAATAGTTGGGGAGGTTGGGGAGGCGCGTGTGACCTTGGGGAACATGCTTTTGTTTGCCGTACCAGAATATGATGAAGCGTATGTAGCACTTGGCTTCATTGTAACCATGGTGGGAGACAATGTTCCCTCTAATTGTTCATGTGTGTGAGCAAACACAAAAACTCCCTGAGCATTCAGTGGAGCACATGTGAGCAACATCACACGTGGCAATACCAGCAGCACACCTGTCTCAAACCAATCTTTTATAATAACACTCAAATGAGAAGAGTCATTTTCATGAGATTATTTAGTAATATTAGTGATTTGGCCCACTTGTAATGAAAATAAAAGAAATCTTGTTTTTCATAAGCTATGGATTAGTATTGTACAATATATCTGGGTGGGGGTCCTGCTTTGGGAATCATGTGTACCCCTTTCGGAGATCACATTTAGTTCCCCTTAAACATCCTCATGTTGCACAATGAAATGTAAGCATAGGATGAAGTGTGCATTCCTGTAACTTTCTCTAGTAACAGTATTCCATGATTAATATCAATAAATTAACATTAATAATAAATGACAGTAAAATAAGCACACGTATGACTGAGGAGTCATAGTGTAACTTTGTGTGCTGTTTGAGTGGTCCGACTTTTTGTGTGGCCAGTGGTTTAGTGGTATGCGTGTTGGTGACAGATGACAAGTTGGTTTTGGCCTGGTTTGTACAGCAGAAAATGACTAGTTTTTCGAGATAGAAGTGTTTTACTCATGTTTTTGGTGTGGTTATGGCCGAATATAAACAGTTTTGCTCAATAAAGTGATCGATATAATTCCTGGCCTCGAAGCATCTCGATAGACGTTACAATAATTGAACGGTGTTGACGAACACCGTTAGGGCCGCTTGTTGTCACTGTCACTCAGAGTTGCATTGCAAAATTACACAGAATAAATGTGTTTATTTTGTTTAGAATTCAGATGGGATTTGATTTGGTGCGCGGCATATATTTGCTGTGCGCAGAGGACGCTTGAGCAGTGCGCAATTGCGCAGGCGCGCACTTTAGAGGGAACCTTGGTGGGAGACTTAAAAAGTTATGCAGAAGTATAGTTATAACAATTTCATAGACAAATTACACTATTCATAGTCATGGTGGACAGTGGCGGAGGGCGCTAAATATTTTCTTCTTCCTGGGGGGGCCGTAACAGAAAATATTTGCGAAGCACTGCAGTATGTCAACATTTTGGGCAGCATGGCTCAGTTGGTAGAGTGGTTGGTTGCGGTTTCGATCCTCAGTCCCCCTGTGACCATGTCGAAGTATCTTTGAGCAAGATGGGGACGGCGTGGCGAAGTTGGTAAAGTGGCCGTGCCAGCAATCGGAGGGTTGCTGGTTACTGGGGTTCAATCCCCACCTTCTACCATCCTAGTCACGTCCGTTGTGTCCTTGGGCAAGACACTTCACCCTTGCTCCTGATGGCTGCTGGTTAGCGCCTTGCATGGCAGCTCCCGCCATGAGTGTGTGTGAATGGGTGAATGTGGAAATACTGTCAAAGCGCTTTGAGTACCTTGAAGGTAGAAAAGCGCTATACAAGTATAACCCATTTATTTATTTATTAAGATACTGAACCCCAAGTTGCTCGTGATGCTGCTTCATCAGTAGGTGAATGTGGTAATTATACACATCATTATCTAGAACCACTCGACATCAATTGCACCGGTCGCCCAAGGGGGGGTCCCCTCTGAAGTTTCTCATTGTGCCCATTACCGAATCAACTTTAAACTCCTTTTATTTGTTTTTAAATGTCTAAACAACCTCGCGCCAACATATCTCTCCGACCTCCTTCAGCCTTACTGTCCCACCCGATCCCTAAGATCAGCTGCTACTAACGGTCCCTGACACAAGGCTGAAGATTAGAGGTGACAGAGCTTTCGCCGCTGCTGCTCCCAAGCTCTGGAACGACCTACCTCTGAGTGTTAGACAAGCCTCCTCTCTTCCTGTTTTTAAATCTCTCTTAAAAACATACTTTTATTCCATGGCTTTTAACACTGAGTGATATCCATCCTGCAATGGCGCCCTATAACACACCTGCTGTGAACCTGTTTTTATGTTTTATTTATTTTATTTATTTATTTTTTATCGTGTACTGTTTGTGTTGTGTTGTGTTTGCTCAGTACTCGTATTATCTTTTAACCTTCCCATTGTACAGCACTTTGGCTACCCCTGTGGTAAATTTTAAATGTGCTTTATAAATAAAGTTGATTTGATTTGATTTGTTTGGGTTGAGGTTTTTTTCTTGCCCTGATGTGGGATCTGAGCCGAGGATGTCATTGTGGCTTGTGCAGCCCTTTGAGACAATTCGTGATTAAGGGTTATGTAAGTTAACTTTGATGGATTGATTGATAATGGTGTCAAAGGGCTTTGTGTACCTTGAAGAAAAAGGTAGAAAAGCATGATACAAATATAATCCATTTATCATGTTATCAGAAAAGCCCTGTACTGTGACTCAAACAGTACAAACATTAGCTTCCTTAACATTCGGAACCTCATTCCATTTACTAGTCTAAATACACTATATTGCTACATGTTTGATAAGGATTGCCGTTTCTGTTGTTGTAAACAGTTCTTGCTTTATTACGATTTGCTGGCAATCTGCAATGTAGCCCGTTTAGGCAGCCAACTCGTTGAACCTAAATAAAATGATTTGTTGTCACCAAAAAGACACAATTTAGGCCTTTGACGTGAACGCTATAAACGTCTTTACAATGGTGCAATCAAGTCCGAGAGATTTTGACCGTTTACATGACTCGACTCCACTCGATCCTGTCCGTCCATTGGAGGCTGCTTTCAAGATTTAAGTGGGGACCATTTCCTTGAATAAACAACAGAATTTGTTTCCTTTTGCTGCCAACTTCCTTGAGAGAATTCCAGTGGAATAATTAAAAGGAACACTGGAAGAGAAGTGGAATACTTGTTATGTTTTAGGTAGGTGGAAAGCAGATCTTTTTATTTTGCAGGATTCCACACTGCTGCACAAATCAAGGGGATGGCGTGAGAGCCCTCCCAAGAACCACTCAAGGTATGCCATTATGTCACCCACAAAGGAAGGTTTATTCCATTTAGGGTCAGAGCCACAGGGCACTTGGCCCACACACGCAAATCACAAGGGGTTGGACTTTTCAAAGACCAAACACGCAAATAGAGACCTATTCTTCCCTCACGCTGACCTCTTGTCGAACATGAAAAAGGGGAGCTGGGACCACTTGTTGATCCCTGGTCTCTGAAGTGATGGCGGCGGGTCACGGCAGGGAGAGCAAATATGCTGACTCAGGCTACGTTTGAACACATGCTAATCAGAGAAAACCTGACATTGCAATTGTCAGAAATAGGAGTTGTCCATGCCTATCTGTCAGGAAGGATACATTCCATAATAATAAAGGAAGGCTTTTTGGATGCCAATATACCAATTCAAGGCGCGCAAAAATGCTACCTCGTAGGGCGCCACATAAAATTAAAGAATACTATTTTTTTTTTTACCTTAAAGATGCTAAAACCAAAATAATCTATGTCAAGATACACTACCGTTCAAAAGTTTGGGGTCACATTGAAATGTCCTTATTTTTTAAGGAAAAGCACTGTACTTTTCAATGAAGATAACTTTAAACTAGTCTTAACTTTAAAGAAATACACTCTATACATTGCTAATGTGGTAAATTACTATTCTAGCTGCAAATGTCTGGTTTTTGGTGCAATATCTACCTAGGTGTATAGAGGCCCATTTCCAGCAACTATCACTCCAGTGTTCTAATGGTACAATGTGTTTGCTCATTGGCTCAGAAGGCTAATTGATGATTAGAAAACCCTTGTGCAATCATGTTCACACATCTGAAAACAGTTTAGCTCGTTACAGAAGCTACAAAACTGACCTTCCTTTGAGCAGATTGAGTTTCTGGAGCATCACATTTGTGGGGTCAATTAAACACTCAAAATGGCCAGAAAAAGAGAACTTTCATCTGAAACTCGACAGTCTATTCTTGTTCTTAGAAATGAAGGCTATTCCACAAAATTGTTTGGGTGACCCCAAACTTTTGAACGGTAGTGTATGCTAAGCCAGTGGTTCTTAACCTGGGTTCGATCGAACCCTAGGGGTTCGGCGGAGGTCAAGACACACCCGACTCATCGTGTAAATATAAACTTTTTCCTATCGGCGTATTACGGGTACGGCAACAGCAGAAGTCACACTGATTTGCAGGTGTGTAATTTGTTGTGAGTTTACGCACTGTGTTGGTTTTGTTCTTTGAACAAGGTGATGTTCATGCACGGTTCATTTTGTGCACCAGTAAAAAAACATGGTAACACTTTAGTATGGGGAACATATTCACCATTAATTAGTTGCTTATTAACATGCAAATTAGTAACATATTGGCTCTTAACTAGTCATTAAGTACTTATTAATGCCTTATTCGGCATGGCCTTATTATAACCCTAACCCGCTAACCCTGGCCATAACCCTCTACCCCTAACCAAATAACTCTAAATTAAGTCTTTATTACTTAGAATATGTTCCCCTAGTGTCCAAAAAACTCTAAATTAAGTCTTTGTTACTTAGAATAGGTTCCCCATACTAAAGTGTTACCAAAAACATATAAGTGATAATTTGAAAAAAAACCATCATTTTATTTTTCACTATAGAAGGGTTCGGTGAATGCGCATATGAAACTGGTGGGGTTCGGTACCTCCAACAAGGTTAAGAACCACTGTGCTAAGCTGTCTAAATAAAACACTGACAACTTTGTGTTGTAATTGACACAGCAAAAAATTATTCAGTCTGATGTCTCATGATACATATACAGTTGTGGTCAAAAGTTTACATACACTTGTAAAGAACATAATGTCACGGCTGTCTTGAGTTTTCAATAATTTCACAACTCTTATTTTTTTTGTGATAGAGTGATTGGAGCACATACTTGTTTGTCACAAAAAACATTCATGAAGTTTGGTTCTTTTATGAATTTATTTTGGGTCTCCTGAAAATGTGAAAAATTATTGGAAACTCAAGACAGCCATGACATTATGTCCTTCACAAGTGTATGTAAACTTTTGACCACGACTGTAAATAAAGATTAATTCATACAACGTTCAGAATATGTCGTGGGCCAATAAAAAACAACTAGCTGCCGGCCAAAAATGGCGACCGGGCTCTTTGGACACCACTGCACTAATGCTACAATTATGTTTCAGTTCCTTGAGGTACAACCTACTCAAATGTGAGACATATAGTGCTCAAAGATGTGTGTAAAGTGTGCATCCTTGGAGGGTGCTACCTCAATGACAAGTCATTGTACCCTGGAAGCTACAACCATGTTTGACCCCTTCAAGACACAACCTAAGAATAATTACTGTATTGTAAAGACTCCACCCAACCATCAAACTCTGAAAGCTACAGCCTTGTTTCAGTCCCCCAAGGCACAATCTTCAATATAGTGAGACTGATTTGAGCCATCCAATGTGTACCAGTTGTAGGTTCAAAAAGGTACAGGAATGTTTGCAACTTGGAAAATTGTCAATGTGCTGTAGTGGTACCTTTGAGGGTGCTACCCTAATAACAAGCCATTGTACCTTTGAGGCCCCAGCTATATTTCAGTCCCTCAACGTAAAATCTATACAAGACTCATTATTGGATTCTGAGGTCTGAAAAACTTGGTGCAATTAGGTTGCATGAATCCATTCTGATCCCACTGACATTAGAGGACTGATTATTGGACTCCAAAGGAGCAGTTTACACCAGTTTCTCTCGGCCAGAAATGTACAGGTATGTACCCAGGCTAGAAAAGTGTCAAGGTGTCAAGTACTATTCTTTAACGCAGGGGTGTCCAAACTTTTTCCACTGAGGGCCGCACACTGAAAAATCAAAGCAAGCGGGGGCCATTTATTTTAAAAACCAATACAATATATGTATAAAAAATATACATTCAGGCCTCCACTCAGGCTTGATCCCGGGGACCCCAAAGGGTTTTGGTAAAAAAAAATGTGTCATTATTCAGTATTATTATTTGTATTATTATTCAAGTTTTAAATCTCTAGATCAACATTAGGTCTATCTGTCGATATAACATTTTTAAAGATTTAAGTTGTATGCTCTTTTTGTCAAAGAAAACCATGTTTTTTTTACAGAAAAAAACACAAAATATGCAATATTTTCACCCAATAAAATTTTCAAGTGGAATATTTGAGATTATATAATAATCGGAGCCTTAAAAAGGTCAATAACACCATTGATTTTAATTAATTATTATTTTTTGAGCAATGACACTTAAAAACAAATCACACTAAAATGATTGGGGATCCAAAATGGTCTTACTCATTAAAGTGTTACAAAATAAAAATATTTTTTTTTTTTATTGTTTACATTTAACACAATAGTCTCGAGATCAACTTCAGATCTATCCGTCAATTATAAGTTTTATTGTTGTTTATGTTTTTTGTTTGTTCGTTTCAGGCCCTTCTTTAAAAAAAAACAGCTCAGTTTTTTATATGGCAAACACAAAATATGCAACATTTGCCCCAAAAAATACTTTAAAGTGGAATATTTAATGGGATGTAATTGGAGCCTTGAATAGGTCAATAATTCATAATGACATTGATTTTGATTCATTATTATTTTTTAAAGAAAGAAACAGCCTGCATGGCAGCTTTGTGTTATTAGAGTAAACATTGCAACGTTTTCTTGTTACATTTCACCTGTTTGCTCTTTCATACCACTTTTTATGTTTTACATTTTTTTAATCGTATTTCAAAATGGGCCGTGGGGCCGTTAAAAAAATGACCTGCGGGCCGCAAATGGCCCCCGGGCCGCACTTTGGACATCCCTGCTTTAAGGGTACCACCCCAGTAACAACTGATTGTACTGCTAAGTCACAAGCATTCCGCAAGATTTTCTAAGGTAACAGATTGAGTATTTCATCCCAAAAATATGTCAGATGTGTTGTTACGTAGTAAAATTGGGCATGTTTTCAATGTGATTCAAAATAGCAATTAGCATCCTTCTTCTTATATTGATGTATCGATCAGAACTGTCTTACCTGTGCCCAAACCGCCAACAGAACCAGTCCAGTTGCTTCCCAGCTGCCCCCCTTCATTGCCCCCCTGAATTCCCCCCGCTTGCAGACTGAATGAAGACAGTGTCTCTTGTCCCTGAGAGTGCCGCTGGTGGTTGAGTGATGGGAGGGGGTTACAGCCCCTTCAGCTCAGCTCCACGCCGCGCTCCGGCACCACTGGGCCGGCACTGAAACGACCGTCCTCGGGCTCAAAAGTGGCAGGGCAAGCAAGACGTGACATTTCCAACAAGCCGGTCCGCTTGCAGATATGTTGTTCCCGGTGCAAACACGTTGCTGCTAAATTTATGTTTGCATACCAGGCGTGCGTCAGGAAAGAGGGGGGGAAAAAAGAAAAAGAAGGGGGCTCAACCCAACTGACATTCTTAAAGAAACACACGCGCCTTACGCCCTGACAGGTTGCACAGTCAAGAACTTGCATGCATTATTTCCTATCCACTTCCATTGCTACTCATTCATCAAAGTTTTTTTTTTTTCCATCCATCCATCCATCTTTCTAGTTTTAATTTGATTAAAGGCCTACTTAAATGAGATTTTCTTATTTAAACGGGGATAGCAGGTCCATTTTATGTGTCATACTTGATCATTTCGCGATATTGCTATATTTTTGCTGAAAGGATTTAGTAGAGAACATTGACGATAAAGTTTGCAACTTTTGGTCGCTGTTAAAAAAGCCGTGCCTGTACTGGAAGTAGCGTGACGTCACAGGTTGTGGAGCGCCTCACATCTGCACATTGTTTACAATCAAGGCCACCAGCAGCGAGAGCGATTCGGACCGAGAAAGCAACGATTACCCCATTAATTTGAGCGAGGATAATAGATTTGTTGATAAGGAAAGTGAGAGTGAAGGACTAGAGGGCAGTGGAAGCGATTCAGATAGGGAAGATGCTGTGAGAGGCGGGTGGGACCTGATATTCAGCTGGGAATGACTAAAACAGTAAATAAACACAAGACATATATATACTCTATTAGCCACAACACAACCAGGCTTATATTTAATATGCCACTAATTAATCCCGCATAACAAACACCTCTCCCCTCCCGTCCATATAACCCGCCAATACAAATCAAACACCCGCACAACACACTCAATCCCACAGCCCAAAGTACCGTTCACCTCCGCAAAGTTCATACAGCACATACAGGTATATTTCCCCAAAGTTACGTACGTGACATGCACATAGCGGCACGCACGTACGGGCAAGCGATCAAATGTTTGGAAGCCGCAGCTGCGTACTCACGGTAGCGCGTATCCAACTCAAATTCCTCCTGGTAAGAGTCTCTGTTGTCCCAGTTCTCCACAAGCATGCGTATCCAACTCAAAGTCCTCCTGGTAAGAGTCTCTGTTGTCCCAGTTCTCCACAGGCCAATGGTAAAGCTTGACTGTCATATTTCGGGAATGTAAACAATGAAACACCGGCTACGTGTTTGTGTTGCTGCAGCCGGCCGCTAATACACCGCTTCCCACCTACAGCTTTCTTCTTTGCTGTCTTCATTGTTCATTAAACAAATGGCAAAAGATTCACCAACACAGATGTCCAGAATACTGTGGAATTTTGCGATGAAAACAGACGACTTAATAGCTGGCCACAATGGTGTCCCAAAATGTCCGCTACAACCCGTGACGTCACGCGCAAACGTCATCATACCGAGACGTTTTCAGCAGGATATTTCGCGGGAAATTTAAAATTGCACTTTACTAATCTAATCCGTATTGGCATGTGTTGCAATGTTAAGATTTCATCATTGATATATAAATTATCAGACTGCGTGGTCGGTAGTAGTGGGTTTCAGTAGGCCTTTAATGTAACATTGAAATCTATAATTTTTTTAGACAAAAACAATTGTAAGAAAAGTTGCATGGCATTATGCAAAATGTAGATTTATTTTTTAAATTAATGTATTTGAATTTAATAGATAGATAGATAGTACTTTATTGATTCCTTCAGGAGAGTTCCCTCAGGAAAATTTTAAATGTTATGATAATAAAATGTTAAAAGTAAAATAATAGTTGGATGCAAATATTATTGAAATCATTATTAAATTGAATTAATCATGTATCATAAGTCATATACAAAGAGCTGTTTCCAATAGTTTACTCTAATGTCGCAGAATAAGGTGAAACCCAAAATAGTATATTTGTTATTTTTGGTGGTCCAACATCCAACGGTTGAAACTGTTATTTTTATTGATTTAATACTGAAGATTGTATGGAAATATGTAAAAAGCAATAATACCAATAATAAATATACAGTACATATTTTAGCTACATATTTATGCATCATATAGGGAAAACTGTTTCAAATATTTGTGACTGTAAAACTACACACCATGGTAAATGAGTGGAGGGTGTTCATTCAGTTGTTTAATTTTGTAAAAAGAAAAAAAAACAGATAACCGACATTATACAAAACTATAGTAACTTTTAATTTAAGAAACACTAAAAGCAATCAAGGAAATAAACTGTGGTAGTCAGAACCGTTTCATTTTCAGATCAAGCAGAGTGAAAAGATTATAAAGTCACTCAATTCAGAGGGCACAACTGTGGAATCACCCTGTAACTGTTACATATCTGTGTTTTGGTGCCTCCTACTGGCATAGTCTCTCCCATGTGCCTTTTTCTGTTTCAGTTGCCATGGTACCCAAGGGAAGGCGGGTGTGACGAGCACAGCTGTAGCCAATTTACCTCTACCTATTTTGTCTAGCCTCACGCACCTGTTTCTGCCAGATCTTTCCACGTAATCCCCACTCGTGACTCCACGCCTATTTAGCTCGCTTCCAGTTCCTCAAGCTTGTTGAGTATATTCCTGTGCTATTTTCAAGTTTGTTACTTTTGTATTTGAGTGCTCTGTCCTCCCGTTGTTCCCTTGTGTTCTCCTTTTGTTTATTTGTTTTCATTGTACTTTTTCTTGTCACTGGCTGTTTCCCTCCAGTAATGTTGTTTTTTGTTTCACCTTCCAAGCCTAGCGTAGTTAGCAGTCTTTTATGATCCTGCCCTTTCCAATCATTGCTCCAACGCAAGAGTTGTCAACTCAAACAAAGGAGAGGATTATCAAACTTCAATCATCACACAATGTTGATTGTTCACAGTCAGCTGTGTCTAAAATCTGGACCAAGTACAAACAAAATGGGAAGGTTGTAAAAAGCAAGCATACTGGTATACCAAGGAAAACAATAAAGCGTCAGGACAGGAAACCGAAAGCAATATATCTTGAAAACAGAAAATGCACAGCAAAACAATTGAAGAACAAATGGGCGGAAACTGGAGTCACTGTCTTTGAACGAACTGTAAGAAACCGCCTCAAGGAAATGGGATTTAAATACTGAAACGCTAAAAGAAAGCGGTGATTAACATCTAAACGGGAAAAAAAAGGTAATAAAGTGATAAGGAAAAGCAATCGTGGACTATGGATGACTGGATGAAAGTCATATTCAGTAATCCATCCAACCATTTTTTCTACCACTTGTCCCTTCGGGGTCGTGAATCACAAATCTGCATTGGGCAAAGTGATGATGCGGGAACTTTTTTTTGGTGCCGTTTCAGTGAGATTTATGCCTGAAGAATTGAATTTAGTTTAAGTTTATTTCGAACATGCATACAATTACAACATGATACCGTTCAAAAGTTTGGGGTCACCCAAACAATTTTGTGGAATAGCTTTCATTTCTAAGAACAAGAATAGACTGTCGAGTTTCAGATGAAAGTTCTCTTTTTCTGGCCATTTTGAGCGTTTAATTGACCCCACAAATGTGATGCTCCAGAAACTCAATCTGCTCAAAGGAAGGTCAGTTTTGTAGCTTCTGTATCGAGCTAAACTGTTTTCAGATGTGTGAACATGATTGCACAAGGGTTTTCTAATTATCAATTAGCCTTTTGAGCCAATGAGCAAACAAATTATACCATTAGAACACTGGAGTGATAGTTTCTGGAAATGGGCCTCTATACACCTATGTAGATATTGCACCAAAAACCAGACATTTGCAGCTAGAATAGTCATTTACCACATTAGCAATGTATAGAGTGTATTTCTTTAAAGTTAAGACTAGTTTAAAGTTATCTTCATTGAAAAGTACAGTGCTTTTCCTTAAAAAATACGGACATTTCAATGTGACCCCAAACTTTTGAACGGTAGTGTATATATATATATATATATATATATATATATATATATATATATATATATATATATATATATATATATATATATATATATATATATATACAGTATATATATAGAAAGAGAGACAGGTCGACACTAAATTGGCCGTAGTGTGTGAATGTGAGTGTGAATGTTGTCTATCTGTGTTGGCCCTGTGATGAGGTGGCCACTTGTCCAGGGTGAACCCCGCCTTCCGCCCAAATGCAGCTGAGATAGGCTCCAACACCCCCCGCGACCCTGAAAGGGAAAAGCGGTAGAAAATGGATAGATAATTATAGTTTCTCATCAGAGCACATCAGAAAAGGCGTAAGAAAAAGCAGAGCATATTTAGTTCTTCCACTATTTTGTCATACCATTTAATAACACATTTGTCACTGCTCATTCTGTAACACAGCAATAAATAAATAAATCAGGAAATACATTAAAAAATATGAGTAAGTAAAAACTCTTTCAATACATAAATAACAATGAATACAGTTCTCATAAATACACATTTAAGTAGATACATTAAGTGTTTTGGTATCTTTCGCACATTAATGAGGATCTGTATGATGTTTTTCCACGGACATGTAAGCCGGTCAAAAGCGAGATCAAATGTCAGCTTGACCCACTTTGATAAATCATAATCATGTGATAAGACCTGTTTCTAATAATTGGCTTTTAATCATGCATTATAAACCATATTCCTCACCCCATCATTAAACCTAAGGACGATTTTTGAAGCAGTCGGGCTTTTGAAGTCATCCGGTGCCGGCGTAATGACAAGGTGTCTTAATAACACAAAGTCATGTCCTCATTTTCAGCTCAAAGAGGCTCACGATGGTGAAGGTATGTGTGGTATGGCTTACCTGAAACGCTGTCTTACACGTAGAGTTCCATTCGGGTTAATCTCCATTTCTAAACTGGGCGCAGTTAGTGTCCCATCGCATTGGGTTGTGCATTACAAACGAAAAGACAATTTACCTGCTGATGCAAAAGCTAGCATACCTCTCATAATGATTGTGAACAATAGACAAAATTCCCAAAAAATTGCGGTTCCCCCTCAAATAGGTCAGCATCAAGTATCAATAGTTTTGCACACAATCTTCTACAATCCAATATCAGTACAGTTCTATTGTATAATAGTAACAAATATTGGTGTACAATTAGAAGCGCACAATTGCACTGGTATGTGTGGTATGAGCTACCTGAATTGCTGCCTGACACAGAGGCACCAATTCGGGTTAATCTCCAATAACAAGCCGTGCGCTGGAATGCGAATGTTTATTTCGTGTGGGAAAAGGGAGGGGAAAAAACGAGCTAAAGTCATTAAAAAAAAAACATCAGATGACCTTTGACCAGCTAATATTGTGAATAGTTTACATTAAAAGTGAATGCGTAGCTAAGTCGCCGCCTCGCGTCACAAAGAGAGATCATGGGTGGCTCGAAATTAACTTTCCCCGGTTTATTTTTAGCCGGTTGAGAGGCTTAATAGCTGTTTGCAATCGTATCCTGACGTTTATTTTTACGCCACTTTACACGGGCTGCACTATGTACGGGGCATGCTCGGTAAACCTTCTCCTCACAGGTCAGCGCCAGCCCCCCAGCTCCTATAATATATGAGTATCCCCTTGTCTTCCCCCACATACTGTAGGGCCAACACCAAACAGAGCTGTTTTGAGCAGTCTGAGTCAAAGTGTTGCTTGTCGCAAGTGTTCAAAGAGATACGTGTGCCTACAGAGGACATCGCTTGGTTTGTTTTGGCGCCATCAGCCATGTTGGACTGAGACGTGATTAAAAACCAAAGCTCCCTGTTTGGTGTTGTATTCTGACCAAATAACATTTTGATATGATGGAAACAAACCTGCGTTATTTCTAAAAAGTGCATACTGTTGCTCTGTATCAACACAACAGCATCAACTTCAGCTGTACAGTTACGGTAGGACTAAACACTTATACTAAAATGCCTCATACTGTCATCTCTTGCAGATAAAGGATTGTATAAAAAAACAATATTGTCAAAGTACTAACTGAAGATGGGACAAAATACGTATATGGTGACGTGCGAATTGGGGACAAAATGTCAAAGATTGCGATGTGTAGCATCTAATGTTCATGATACATTATCAAAACAAGTATCAATAGTGATGCTGTACAATTAAGGGTGGCGCAAAATATCCATATTGTCACAGTACATCTATGGGGGGGGAATACGCATGGATGGTTTAGAGTACTGCATTTAGTGCCGTCAAATGATTAATATTATTAATCAGATTTATCACAGGGTTAATTTCGATTAATCAACATTAAATATCAATAATTTATCATCTAAGTTAATAAGTCTACTTTTGCATGTGTAAAGAATGTTAAACACCTTTAAAGGCCTACTGAAACCCACTACTACCGACCACGCAGTCTGATAGTTTATATATCAATGATGAAATCTTAACATTGCAACACATGCCAATACGGCCGGGTTAACTTATAAAGTGCAATTTTAAATTTCCCGCGCAACTTCCGGTTGAAAACTTCTATGTATGATGAGGTATGCGCGTGACGTCAATCAACAACCAGGAGGACTTTGAGATGGATCCTACTGCTCCCCAGCTCCTAAACTACTGAGGCCAACAAGTAAAACCAGAGCACGACAAAGTGTTACTGAGGTAAGTCAAAATCGTGAATCGTAAGACATGTAGTAGCTAATGATGTAAGTGCAATGCAAGCACAATATGAACAGTTCTCAGTTCATCTTTTAAATCATTAATATTCGATAGACTCGACAAAACAGTTGCAATAGCAGAATCAATGTCAGCACATGACTCCTCGCTGCGTGCCGCCATTGTTGTTTGGCGCTACGTCACATCTATGAAATCCCTCCCAGCGATCCTGATTGGGTTCATTATTTTTTGCTATCTTGAAGGAGTTTGCATTGCCCTCGCTCCCAGATCTTTGTGTGGAGCTCAGCGAACTACAAGGATCTGGCGACAGTCAGGTTAGCAGGAAGATGCCAATCAAAACAAACTAAAAAGGATTTGAAAGTCCTCTTCATCCATCTATCCATTTGCTTTGAGATACGAGTATTGGCTTTTGTTGTGGAATACAATGTGCTCATAGGTTGAGGTACGACTGTATTATAAACTGTAAGTGATTCAACAAATAAAAACCCCACCATCCTGTAGAAAGGGAACAATACTTTGTCGATCGACTGTTGGGTCATGTTTGTTTTCTTTTTTCAAGATGACCAACTTGCTGTTTAGCATATTCCATTATGAGTTGGTTCTGCAGCTTGTGACTACCGGGTCCACTAACACTAGAGACATCTCAGCGATGTTGAGTCATTTTGTGCTGCAGATGGGTTAATTGTGCATTTTTTAAATTTTTATTAGATCAATAATGATGATGGATTTACCTGCATTAACACACAATTTTTTTTCCACATTTTTATTGTATCTTTCATTATTATGATAATGTATAATACTTTACATCTAAGAGTGGGACAAAATATAACAATGGCGTGAATCTCTTTATATTATATTGATACACTAAAATAAAATAATTATAATGCCACAGTCCAAATAAGAGTGGGACAAAATACTGATATCCCAAGGTATAAGCTGATTGTTATCTCTTAGTATTGACATATTTGAATAACATTTTGCGGTATAACTAGGGGTGGAGTAAAATAATGATATAGCAATTCATTGTTATTGTGTACAAGCAGATGCCAGCATATCAACGAAATAATCAGCTACTATTTTTATGTAAACACTGTAAAAAAAGACTAACTGCAAATGAGGTCTTTATTATGGCTCTGGTGTTCAGTTTGTAAGGTCTAAGGCGGGGTCAGCAATCCGCGGCTTTAGAGCCGCATGCAGCTCTTTAGCGCCACGCTAGTGGCTCCATGGAGCTTTTTCAAAAATGGATGAAAGTGGGAAAAAGGGGAGAAAAAATATATTCATTGTTTTATTATGGTTTCTGTAGGAGGACAAACATGACAAAAACCTTCCTAATTGTTAGAAATCTCACTGTTTAAATCAAACATGCTTCACTGATGAGTATTTGGCGAGCGCTGTTTTGTCCTACAAATTTTGGCGTTTTTTGAACTCACCATAATTTGTTTATATGTACAACTTTCTCCGACGCTGCCTCAAAAAGACGTGTTTTATGCCATTCCTTCTTTGTCTCATCTTGTCCACCAAAAGTTTCATGCTGTGCGTGGATGCACAAAGGTGAGCTTTGTTGATGTTATTGACTTGTTGGAGTGCTAATCCGGCATATTTGGTCAGTGCATGCCTGCAAGCTAATCAATGCAAACATGCTATTTAGGCTAGCTGTATGCACATATTGCATCATTATGCCTTGTTTGTAGGTATATTTGAGCTCATTTATTTAGTTTTAATTATTGTGGAGGTCTTGCTCCCCAGGGTTCCTTGGATCACCGGAGACGGACATGACAGCTTCGATCATATTTGCGAACAATGATTTATTTTTCAATAAATGGTTATTTTATGCTTTTCAGCAAATGTCTGTCAATCTGCCAGTGAGCACACACATGGTTTTCCTTCAGTCTCTCTGTCGTGCTCCGCTGCCAACTCGCCACCCTCAACGACCATCAACAACCCCCTTCTCCTTCCCGACTGCTCCCTTTAACAGAGCGACAGGTGATCAGACAAACACTGTCAGCTGTGTCATCCACGCACCTGTCGCTAATCTCGAAGCCGGTCCTGGCACATCCCACCTTGCTGCAGATCCGCAGGCCACGCCCCTCACACTTATGTCCTCTGGGTATTTAATTTATATTTGCATGTCTCATGACACATTATCTGTATTTAATATTGGCTGCATTTCTGCATTTGTTTGTGTGCCATGTTGTTCCAGACCACAGCAAACGTTACCCATCTTGCAAAGATTGAAATAAATCCATTAAAAGAAGACAACCTGCCTTTTCCTTCCACTTAGACACACATCTATACCTTTGACCATTCCAAGACTTTCAGGAGTTATTTCACCCTCCATGAAGGGTCCATTTTACTAATGTTTTCCAATGTTGTAGACTGTGTAGAAATGTCAACATTTCTGTCAGCAAAGAGGATTTGCGTCAGCCTGCGACACATAGTCATTTTGATAGTAGGCTAATATAGCTAATATAGACACTTACATGCGTTGCCTTCACTATAACGCTTTAAATTTTTTGCAGCTCCACACAGATTTGTTTTTTGTAGTTTTGGTATAATATGGCTCTTTCAGCTTGTTGTGTTGCCGACCCCTGGTCTAAGGACACACCTACATGGTGCTTACTCCTTAGCATTGCACGCAAGACAGTATAAGACACTAGTTGTGAGAGAAAGCGGAAAAAATTGTCTTTTTTTTTTATTGCCTTCACATTGTTCTTGGCTCCTGCCTGCCCACCAGGGGCCTTAAACGAATACTTCCAAAACAAAGAGATTGCCTGTTTAGGTGCCTGAAAATGCACATAAAAATGTCATTGTAAGTCCCTCTTAGTGGCTATTTAAGAAGCTGTTTTCCGTAAACATTGACTTAAGTCAACAGCAATCCCTTCCAATATGAATTGATGTAATCCAAAAGCCTGTACAAGGGCATTCATTAAGGTGGACACATTTTTGCTTCCTTAAAGGCAGCTAAATCAGACATTTTCCCACCAAAAAGTCCTTACCACCGTACAAGTGGGGTCACCATGCAGGAAAAAAAAACCCTGCAGATTTATCCTCTGCAGTTGGGAAATGTGTACAGTTAACTCTGAGTCATTATTTAAGGATTACGACAACTAACAGGTGCACAAAGCCCTAACATACACACTTGCCATTATTTACTAAAGACTTTTGGCAATTTTAAAATGCAGACCTTTATTGGTACTATAATTCTAGCAAACAATATTACTTTTTACTTATCAACATCATTATTATTTGAACTACAAACACTGCACGATAAATAACAATTGCGGACTCACACAAGAGTCATCTTGGAAAAATGTACAGACTTCAGCAGGCTCAGGGTGGAGGACAGAGTAAAACAACTTGCACTGAGCCTGTTTGTATTGGGAGTCCCTTTCAGGGGGCATAGAAGCCCCCGGACAACATAGCTCCTTGTATCATTGGGACACGCCAACTCCTCTACCACGGTAAGGTGGCAGCTAAGAAAGAAGGGGATCTATTCAATTGCATAGTTAGATTTTAAAGGCCTACAGAAACCCACTACTACCGACCACGCAGTCTGATAGTTTATATATCAATGATGAAATCTTAACATTGCAACACATGCCAATACGGCCGGGTTAACTTATAAAGTGCAATTTTAAATTTCCCGCCACACTTCCGGTTGAAAACGTCTAGGTATGATGACGTATGCGCGTGACGTAAACGGTTGATGGAAGTATTGGTACCCCATTGAATACAATACAAAAAAGCTCTGTTTTCATTTCAAAATTCCACAGTATTCTGGACATCTGTGTTGGTGAATCTTTTGCAATTTGTTTAATGAACAATGGAGACTGCAAAGAAGAAAGTTGTAGGTGGGATCGGTGTATTAGCGGCGGACTACAGCAACACAGCCAGGAGGACAGAGATGGATAGCAGACGCGCTACCAGCCGAACTCACCTTAACTTCCTCCGTCTCGCTGACCGCATCTGTGATCGGGTGAAGTCCTTCGTCGCACCGTCGATCGCTGGAACGCAGGTGAGCACGGGTGTTGATGAGCAGATGAGGGATGGTTGGCGTAGGTGGATAGCTAATGTTTTTAGCATAGCTCTGTTGAGGTCCAGTTGCTAAGTTAGCTTCAATGGCGTCGTTAGCAACAGCATTGTTAACCTTCGCCAGGCTGGAAAGCATTAACCGTGTAGTTACATGTCCATGGTTTAATAGTATTGTTTATCTTCTATCTATCCTTCCAGTCAGGGATTTATTTATTTTGTTTCCATATGCAGTTAAGCACGATGCTATCACGTTAGCTCCGTAGCTAAAGTGTTTCGTCGATGTATTGTCGTGGAGATAAAAGTCACTGTGAATGTCCATTTCGCGTTCTCGACTCTCATTTTCAAGAGGATATAGTATCCGAGGTGGTTTAAAATACAAATCCGTGATCCACAATAGAAAAAGGAGAGAGTGTGGAATCCAATGAGCCAGTTTGTACCTAAGTTACGGTCAGAGCAAAAAAAGATATGTCTTGCACTGCATTCTAGTCCTTCACTCTAACGTTCCTCATCCACGAATCTTTCATCCTCACTCAAATTAATGGGGTAATCGTCGCTTTCTCAGTCCGAATCGCTCTAGCTGCATTGAAAACAATAGGAAAATGTGAGGAGCCTTTCAACTGACTACGTCACGCTACTTCCGGTAGGGGCAAGGCTTTTTTTTATCAGATACCAAAAGTTGCGATCTTTATCGTCGTTGTTCTCTACTAAATCCTTTCAGAAAAAATATGGCAATATCGCAAAATGATCAAGTATGACACATAGAATGGATCTGCTATCCCCGTTTAAATTTTAAAAAATCATTTCAGTAGGCCTTTATGCTCGTATCTGCTTTTTACAGGAAGATCTAGGGCCCTTGCGTACTCAGAGAGTTGTGCGCTGCTTGCTGCACAACGGCTATCTTGGCTTGGTTGACCACCACTGTTTTTCACTTCCGGGAAGAAATCACTTGACGGAATACAAGCAATTGGTTTATCAAAAATGTATGATACGTATAGCGTTTTTTCCATTTAATACGTTAGCAAATTTGTGAGTATTGTGATACAACCATTGTTTTAATTTTCCTGAGGGAACTCTCCTGAAGGAATCAATAAAGTACTATCTATTGTAGAAATGTCATGCAGATATCGTGAGATATTCTGTTCTCCCCATATCTATTCTACTGTTTAATATGATCTTGATAGAGAAGTATCATAAGCTGTTGTGACAACAAGAGCAGCAGTGTTGCGTAAACCAAAGCATACCTTTGTACCAAAGCCATGTCACCGGTTTTCTCCAATGATATAAAGGTTCATCTATGCGGCTGCACCACCTCTGACGGGAGGGGGCGGGAGGGTTACTTTCCCAGGAGATATCCATTACTCTTTTAGGTGTCCTTGGCCTGAAGCCCACGGTTCATAACACTGCTTCTGGTGGAAACAGGAGAGCAGAACATTAATAGAGCTATTTTGGTACACCCTTTTTACTTTTTACTTATTGTTACATGAGATAGCACCATGTGACATATTGGAAGGAGACAATTGTGTGCTTGACAAATCGGCTATAAGTAAGTGAATGTATTTATTGATCAAGCAGTTCTTCCGATTATACAATTAATATATAAAATACAAAAATAAATAAAAAAAGGATTATTACAGGAATGCACACTTACATGTGTTTTAATTTTTACTACCTTTTAAAAATGTCCACTGGAGGGGCAATAATTGGGGGCATCTGACTCAAAGACTGTATAACCTTTACTTTTGAATTTTGTACGAGGTACAAAAAGCAAAAGGCGGTCAGCAGACTGCAGTGACCTAACAGGACGGTGAAAAGACAACAGTTCTACCAAGTAAGCAGGTGCTTGACTATTGAGTACCCTGTAAGTAATAGATAACATGTTGTATTGTATCCTGAAATGAACAGTGTTCTGAACTAATTGCAGTTGAGTTATAGATGTTTTGTTGCCACAGGTGAAGAGTGAATTTGCAATAGTCAAGATGAAAGGAAAAAAAGAGCATAAATGATCATTTAGTTCGGAATGAATAAGATACTATAGATCTGAGTTTGGAAATGTTTCTGAGGTGGAAAAAGCAGGAGCGGGATATACTTTTGATGTGCTCATCAAAACGTATGGCGTGGTTAAATGTATGTATATATGTAAATATAAATGTGTGTATATGTCTGTAACCAATTGACGGTCACACAGAGGAGAGCTGATTGGGGACGGCGTGGCTAGGTTGGGAGAGTGGCCGTGCCAGCAATCTGAGGGTTCCTGGTTCAATCCCCACCTTCTTACCAACCTCGTCACGTCCGTTGTGTCCTTGAGCAAGACACTTCACCCTTGCTCCAATGGGTCGTGGTTAGGGCCTTGCATGGCAGCTCCCGCCATCAGTGTGTGAATGCGTGTGTGAATGGGTGAATCTGGAAATAGTGTCAAAGCGCTTTGAGTACCTTGAAGGTAGAAAAGCGCTATACAAGCATAACCCATTTAACGCCCACAATGATTAATTATTAATGTTCCTATTCCCACCCATCCCAGCCTAGGAATTACTGATGGTACACTTACCAACTTTAGCCTCGGCACACAGGAGGAGCTAACCCCCAAGGTAACCCTTGACTTTTGGACTATGGACTATTTGTTATTATGATTACCCATACTTACCTTTTTAACTATAAAGCTAACGTTAAAGTAGCAATGATAGTCACACACACACACTAGGTGTGGCGAAAATATTCTCTGCATTTGACCCAGCACCCTTGATCACCCCCTAGGAGATGAGGGGAGCAGTGAGCAGCAGCGGTGGCCGCGCTCGGGATTAATTTTTGGTGATTTAACCCCCAATTCCAACCCTTGATGCTGAGTGCCAGTTAATTAACCAGCTACCACTTTGCTTTACTCTTTGTGGGGGAGGTGATATATAAATAAATAGAACCCGGCCCCTGGCCAATGTTTTTAACCTAATGCGGCCTCCGGGTCAAAAAGTTTGGGGACCCTTGCTCTAGCTGCTTGACCATCGTGTAAATTAGGCCACGAAAAAGAAAAACGGATGTAATGTAATATGCAACCCTCATATACCGCTGCTCCATTGAGAGTGTACAATCAGTGTCTAGGATTCCAGTTTTTATATTGTTCTTTTACATTTTTTTTTTTTTACATACTTTAACATTTATCTTTATATTTACTTTATTTACACCAACAAAATTTCGTTGGTGTACAGTACTGTGTATGCTTGTGCAAGGACAATAACGATTCTTAATTTAACTTAAATTTACTGTGTGTTGAATCTGTTCCTAAAGGCATCACTTGCTTTACTCTACTGTCATCTAGTGGTATACATCTTTACATGCACTTAAACTTTAAAGTTATATTTGCGTTGTATGCTCCTTTCTCAGCTTTTTACATACATGTACATTTAAATACATGTTTTTTTTTGTTCAATAAAAATGTTGCTTTAGCTTTTTTTGATTACACTGATGCTGCCTTTACCGACGCACGTAAAATTTGACAATAACAGCACGGCATTCAACTTGAAAACAAAACCAAATACAGTATAGTGACTGTAAAATAAATATATTGTGTGACAAAATTACAATAATGCTAAGATAATTAAAAAATGACCTTATTCATTGACGTTTTAAGAGTCCCAAGCTTCACTGCAAATCACTTCCGGGTTGGTAGCGTCTCGCTCTGTGTTGTCGCTTTGGCTGCCAGCTTTTTCCACATAGACGATACAATTCTTTTGAGCATAAAATAAGCACTCTTGCGAAACATGAACCGGTTAAAACATGTTTCCATGTGATTTTGCGTGGGGTGCAGCGACTGCAGCGTATCAAATTGAAGGTATGTAGAAAAGCAGGATAAACTATCGAATTAGGCGTCTATCCATCTCTACCGCTTGTACCTCGTCGTTTTCAACATCATATAAGGTAAACTATTCTTAAAGCTATTGATTGCATATGTGCCTATCAGACTTAGTTACTTTATGGTTTATTTGGTGTTGTTTAACATCAGTTGTTAACTTGTTACTAATTTGTGTTAACATGTGGGCAACCTGGTAGTGACGTCACAGCACAAACGGGAAGTAAACCGGACGTCGAAGGGTTATTAATATTTTTGACATAATGTTTTTTTTTATTTTTGTTAGTTTGAGGCAGCTGGCAAGCAGACTTATCAGACTTAGTTACTTAATGGTTTATTTGGCGTTTTTTAACATCAATTGTTAACTTGTTACTAACTTGTGATAACATGTGGGCAACCTGGTAGTGACGTCACAGCACAAACGGGAAGTAAACCGGACGTCGAAGGGTTATTAATATTTTTGACATCATGTTTTTTTGTTTTTGTTAGTTTGAGACAGCTGGCAAGCAGACTTATCAGACTTAGTTACTTTATGGTTTCATTTGACGTTGTTTAAAGGCCTACTGAAATGAATTGTTTTTATTTAAACGGGGATAGCAGATCTATTCTATGTGTCATACTTGATCATTTCGCGATATTGCCATCTTTTTGCTGAAAGGATTTAGTATAGAACAACGACGATAAAGATTGCAACTTTTGGTATCTGATAAAAAAAAGGCTTGCACCTACCGGAAGTAGCGTGACGTAGTCAGTTGAACATATACGCAAAGTTCCCTATTGTTTACAATGATGGCCGCATGAAGTGAGAGAGATTCGGACCGAGAAAGCGACAATTTCCCCATTAATTTGAGCGAGGATGAAAGATTTGTGGATGAGTAAAGTGCAAGTGAAGGACTAGTGGGGAGTTGAAGCTATTCAGATAGGGAAGATGCTGTGAGAGCCGGGGGTGACCTGATATTCAGCTGGGAATGACTACAACAGTAAATAAACACAAGACATATATTAAGGCTGAAACGACGCGTCGACGTAGTCGACGTCATCGGTTACGTAAATACGTCGACGCCGTTTTTGTGCGTCGACGCGTCGCATATTTACGTCACACTACCGTCATGGCGGAGCGCAAAGCAGACTGTGCGAGCGAGGGGGAAAAAATCACGCCAAAAGTGGTCAAAAGTGTGGGAGTATTTCAATACACGGCCTAATAATGTTGTTGTATGCACACTGTGTCGAGCGTAAATGGCCTATCATAGCATAGGCAGCACAACGGCTATGAACGAGCATTTGAAAAGAAAACCATCAACTAGTCAATCGTCCGCGCGAGTATACGTTGTCATCATTACACAAAAACATGAATGTGTCATTTGTATCTGCTAGGGGTGTAACGGTACGTGTTTTGTATTGAACCGTTTCGGTACGGGGCTTTTGGTTCGGTACGGGGGTGTACCGAACGAGTTTCTAAGCTAAAGCTAACTTTAGCTGCTAAAGTCCTAACAAGCTGCTTCGCTCCTTCTGCGGCTGCCTCTGTCTCAGCACGCAGCATTGTCCCACCCACACAACCATCTGATTGGTACACACAAAGCGTTATACAAAGCGTTATCAGCCAATCAGCAGTGCGTATTCAAAACGTTACCAGCCAATCAGCAGTGTGTATTCAGAGCGCATGTAGTCAGCGCTTCAGCGTCGAGCAGATAGGTGTTTAGCAGGTGAGCATCAGGCAGCGGACTCTCCCCAAATGATAATAAACACCTCCCAGTCAACTACTAGTAACATCACTATGAGCTAGGGATGGGCGATACCACACTTTTAGGATTCGATACGATACCGATACTTTATCTTGCCTTTTCATCGATACCGATACCATTAATTTCTTATTGGCAATTTTTGTCAGTCAAAAATATTATTACTATTGTTATTATTTAAGACAAATCACAAGACAAATACAGACCATTTATACCACATTTATTATGGTCAATATATAATAAAAGTAAAATTAAAATAAATAACAAATATGAAAAATAAATTAAATATTATATATAATAATAATTAGATATTAGGGCTTTCCAATTAACTGTCAAATCCGAATCGCAAGAAGCTGCAGTTATTTTTTAAAGTTTGTGATATAATTAGCAATTAATGAAATATGAAATAGGTTAATGTTTTCGAAATGTAAGAAATGATGTTACAGATTAAAACCAAAATCACATTCAATAATATATTTCAAGATTTTCTTGGAAAAAAATAAAACTAATGCAAAGATGAAGAATCTCCAAATGTTATCCCTTTCTTATCTTGTTTTAAATACTCAAGCAATTTTCAACTAACAGTAAATTCCCCTGTGTGGAAATTATTTGAATTTAGGATAATCATTTAAACAAAAATATTCAGTAAACATTACTAAAAAAACAAAAAAACAATGCCTGTTTTAAGTCAACAATTGGACAACACTGGATATGCCTGGCTGTATCGCTGTCGGCTGGCTGTGTGTGTGTTGCACGTTGACGACGCTCATTCGCTGTCTCCTGTCACATGACTGGGCCAGCTCTATACTCTGCCAGGTACAGGGGTGTCCCAGCACATAGTAAGTTAAGTAAGTCATCAAAAACATCTGAAAGTGATGCTTGCACCCCCCACACGCCGTTTTTTGGTTTATATCGATACTTTTTTCAGAAAAGTGATGCCAAATGAGTAGCGTGTGAGTATCGATATATCGATACCACAGGATCGATACGCACATCCCTACTATGAGCCCGTTGACCTTCTAGGAATATAAACTGGAGCTCAGCTCACTCGCAGTCCTGGCTTGAGGTGAAGGCTACCGGTAATTAGCTCTCAGTTCCAGCCACATCGACCCCTTCTGAGCGCTTATTTTCAGCTGCTGGGAATATTGTAAACAAGAAAAGAACCAGAGCATGTAGACATGCTAACCTTTCTTCATTACAACTGTTAGTCACTCACTGGAATGAGTAGAATTGGTTATTGTGTACTGTGTTGGACTGGATGTTTATTTTGCACATTTTAAAAGCAATACTTAATGTTTACAGTGCTCCAGAATATTTAGATTGGCACTTTTTTGTATTGGAAGTTTATCTTTATTTTTGCACATTTTAAAGCAAAATAAGCAATACTTTTACTTTTGAAATGCTTATACTATTGCAGAATATTACGATTTGCACTGGATGTTTACTTTTATATTTGCAGATTAAAAAGCAAATAAGCTACTTTTAATTTTGTTAAATGTTAAAAGTTTTAAATGTTTACATTGTTACAGAATATTTTGTCATGTTGTTGTCAATGTTGACTGAGTGGCCATACTTTTTTTTTTTTGTAAATAAAAGCAATGCCTTTTGAAAAAACTGGCCTACATTTATTTTTTCATCTTCATTTTGAATAAAAAAAATAATCGGTAAAAGGAAAAATAATCTATAGATGAATCGAAAAAATAATCTATAGATTAACCGATTAATCGAAAAAATAATCTATAGATTAATCGATAGAAAAATAATCGTTAGCTGCAGCCTTAACATATATATACTCTATTAGCCACAACACAACCAGGCTTATATTTAATATGCCACAAATTAATCCTGCATAAAAACACCTGCGTGTTTGTTATGCTAGCTCCTAGCTCCTCTGCTAGCTCCTAGCTCCATAGAACACGCCAATACAATTCAAACACCTGATCAACACACACAATCACTCAGCCCAAAAGACCGTTTACCTAACCCAAGGTTCATAAAGCTTATATATTTTTAAAAAGTTACGTACGTGACGCGCACATACGGTCAAGTTATCGAATGTTTAGCAGCCAAGGCTGCATACTCACGGTACCTGATATTCAGCTGGGAATGACTACAACAGTAAATAAACACAATACATATATATACTCTATTAGCCACAACACAACCAGGCTTATATTTAATATGCCACAAATTAATCCTGCATAATAACACCTGCGTGTTTGTTATGCTAGCTCCTAGCTCCTCTGCTAGCTCCTAGCTCCATAGAACACGCCAATACAATTCAAACACCTGATCAACACACACAATCACTCAGCCCAAAAGACCGTTCACCTAACCCAAGGTTCATAAAGCTTATATATTTTTAAAAAGTTACGTACATACGCAAAAAAAAGCCAAAGCTGCATACTCACAGTAGCACGTCTGCGTCTTTGTCATCCAAATCAAAGTAATCCTGGTAAGAGTCTGTGTTGTCCCAGTTCTCTACAGGCGTCTGTGTATCCAAGTCAAATGTCCTCCTGGTTAGAGTCTCTGTTATCCGAGTTCTTCCATCTTGACTGCATCTTTCGGGAATGTAAACAAAGAAGCGCCGGCTGTGTACTGTTGTGGCTGACTACGTTCGAAAAATACGTCCATTTCGCACCGACAACTTTCTTCTTTGCTTGCTCAGCTTCCTTCTTCATAATGCAATGAACATGATTGAAACAGATTCACGAACACAGATGTCCAGAATACTGTGGAATTATGAAATGAAAACAGAGCTTTTTCGTATTGGCTTCAATGTGGAAGGCATACCCGTGTTCGCCTGTTTACGTCACGCGCATACGTCATCCTCAGAGGCGTTTCGAACCGGAAGTTTAGTGGCAAATTTAAAATGTCACTTTATAAGTTAACCCGGCCGTATTGGCATGTGTTATAATGTTAAGATTTCATCATTGATATATAAACTATCAGACTGCGTGGTCGGTAGTAGTGGGTTTCAGTAGGCCTTTAACATCAGTTGTTAACTTGTTACTAATGTAGCCAAGTATTCTGGGTTCGCATATTCTGTGTACTGATACAATCCATCCATCCATTTTCTACCGCTTATTCCCTTTGGGGTCGCGGGGGGCGCTGGAGCCTATCTCAGCTACAATCGGGCGGAGGGCAGGGTACACCCTGGACAAGTCGCCACCTCATCGCAGGGCCAACACAGATAGACAGACAATATAATAATAAAATAATAAATGGGAGTCATAAGAGCAGGTCCTGTCTCCACCACTTCTTTAATGTTATCTTCCACACACCTTCAACAACAACACACACCCTACGTCACAGCCCTACGGCAACTCTGGAGGGATAAAACTCGTCCTCCTTACCTAACACACTCTGGTAATTTGGAACATCCTGAACAGTTTGTTACACTAACTTGCGCTAACATTTGGGCAACCTGGTAGTGACGTCACAGCACAAACGGGAAGTAAACCGGACGTCGAAGGGTTATTAATATTTTTTACATAAATGTTTTTTTTTGTTAGTTTGAGGCGGTCCGAAAGCAGACTTATCAGACTTAGTTACTTTATGGTTTATTTGGCGTTTTTTAACATCACTTGTTAACTTGTTACTAACTTGCGCTAACATGTGGGCAACCTGGTAGTGACGTCACAGCACAAACGGGAAGTAAACCGGACGTTGAAGGGTTATTACCGTATTTTTCGGAGTATAAGTCGCTCCGGAGTATAAGTCGCACCGGCCGAAAATGCATAATAAAGAAGGAAAAAAACATATAAGTCGCACTGGAGTATAAGTCGCATTTTTTGGGGAAATTTATTTGATAAAACCCAACACCAAGAATAGACATTTGAAAGGCAATTTAAAATAAATAAAGAATAGTGAACAACAGGCTGAATAAGTGTACGTTATATGACGCATAAATAACCAACTGAGAACGTGCCTGGTATGTTAACGTAACATATTATGGTGAGAGTCATTCAAATAACTATAACATATAGAACATGCTATACGTTTACCAAACAATCGGTCACTCCTAATCGATAAATCCAATTAAATCTTATACGTCTAGTCTCTTACGTGAATGAGCTAAATAATATTATTTGATATTTTACGGTAATGTGTTAATAATTTCACACATAAGTCGCTCCTGAGTGTAAGTCGCACCCCCGGCCAAACTATGAAAAAAACTGCGACTTATAGTCCGAAAAATACGGTAATCTTTTAGACGTATATGTTTTTTTGTTTTTGTTCGTTCGAGGCGGCTGGCACGCAGACTTATCAGACTTAGTTACTTTATGGTTTATTTGGCGTTGTTTAACATCAGTTGTTAACTTGTTACTAACTTGCGCTAGCATGTGGGCAACCTGGTAGTGACGTCACAGCACAAACGGGAAATAAACCGGACGTTGAAGGGTTATTAATCTTTTAGACATATGTTTTTTTGTTTTTGTTCGTTCGAGGCGGCTGGCAAGCGGACGGCAAGGGTCCAAGCATCTGGGACACTTTCTGCCATGAGGGGGGACGAGTGTGTGGGGAGCAAACGGGCGATGTATCCTGCAACAGCTATGAATTGTGGGAAAAAGATCTGGCGTGCATCAGGCAGCTTGGACTGACCCACTATCGTCTGTCTCTGTCCTGGGCACGCCTCCTTCCTGATGGGACCACGGGGCATGTCAACCAAAAAGGTATGAAGTATAACACATAGTTAAACCATTTGCTGAATAAATTGCTTTCAGGTGTGCAGTACTACAACAAGGTCATTGATGACTTGTTGTCAAGTCACGTGCTCCCTTTGGTGACGCTGTACCACTTCGACCTGCCTCAAGCCCTCCAGCACCGAGGTGGATGGAAAGCGCCCGTCGTGGCCGCCATCTTTGACAGCTATGCCCGCTTTTGCTTCCAAACGTTCGGCGACCGCGTCAAACTTTGGCTCACTATCAACGAGCCGCGCGTATGCGCCAAGCTGGGCCACGAGGACGGCGTCCACGCTCCGGGGATAAAAGAACCGGGAACAGCGGCATACCTGGTGGGCCACAACATGCTGCGAGCCCACGCCCTGGCTTGGCACAGCTACGACTCCCTCTACAGGCCAACGCAAGGCGGAATGGTGTCACTTGCGATCAATAGCGACTGGCTCGAGCCGCTACGCCCCGACTGCGCTGATGACGTCGCCGCTTCCCATCGCTGCCTTGCGTTCACTCTTGGATGGTTTGCCTGGCCGCTGTTTGTCACAGGGGATTATCCTGAAACGATGAGATCTGCCATTGACGCTCAAAGCTGTAAAGCGGGATATAACGGCGAGTCAAGACTTCCTACTTTCTCCGAACATGAACCTCCTGTCTTTGGCACTGCGGACTTCTTTGCCCTGAACTACTATACATCCCGAAAGGTCAAAGCTGAGAGGAAATGCGAGAAAGGGATGTCCATGAAGAGCGACCGGGATGCGGAAGAAGTCTTGGATCCGGATTGGACTATTTGTGGAGTGTCATGGCTGGCTGTGGTGCCCTGTGGCTTACGGAAGCTCCTGAAGTACATTAAGGTAATGAAAGATTGAATACACTAAGGGCCTAAATTACTAAAGGTTTGCGTGTGCTAAAACGTGCAAACTTGATGGCCAACGCAAAGCTGATCTACTGAACGTGTGCAAAAGGGATTGCGTCTGTTTAGTGAGCAGAATAAAGTTAAAGTCCCAAGGATAGTCACACACACACACACACACACACGCACACACACACCCACTAGGTTTGCATTTGACCCATACCCATGTTCACCCCCTGGGAGGTGAGGGGAGCAGTGAGCAGCAGTAGTTGCCACGCTCAGGAATCATTTTGGTGATTTAACCCCCAATTCCAACCCTTGATGCTGAGTGCCAAGCAGGTAGACAATGGGTCCCATTTTTATAGTCTTTGGTATGACTCGGCCGGGGTTTGAACTCACGACCTTCCAGTCTCAGGGCGGACACTCTCACCACTGAGCAGAATAAGGCGTGCAATCCATTTTGCGTCTCTATCTTCAGTTGTATGCAAGACATATGCTGATCATCAAAACGGCCACAACAGAGTACAGATGTAACAACATCAAATTTTCACGATACGATACAATTTTGATATTGATCTCACGGTACAATATTTATCGCGATATTGTGGAAAGGCTGGCGGTATTGTTAAACAGCTCACGATATTGTGTTTTTGATATTAGCGAAAAAATACTAAAAAAAATTCTGCTTTTGCCAGTCACCAGTCAATATATTGTTACATTTACGGATCATGACAACACAAAACGCTGATCACTTTGTGCTTTTTAAAGTGCAAATTGTTGTCAGAAACATCAGAACCCTTCGTCCTACTTGTACGTTTGGACAGCCAGAAATAAAATAATCTCTTCAGCAACATCCTTTTATAATTTCATAGCTCCTTGATCACTTGAGGAGCTGATTAAAACTAAGTCAATTGATGCATTTTAGTGGTCTCAATATAGATGCACCGCACGACTGCTTTTAAAATGCCCAGAAAAGTGGTACAGGTCAACTGCTTGTTTGGAAACATAGCAAAATGCCACATGTAGGAGCATGATAACATGAACGTGCAGCAAATGAGCGTGTCTCTGTGGTGATGCTTCATATAGTACACGCAAAATTTTCATTTGAATAATGCGGTCCGCACCATTTGTCAATTGCACACGCATTTTCAGGACATCATACGCAACACGCCCACTAATGGTACACACTATTTTATAGATTGCACATGCTGTTTAGCGCGAGGTATTTAGATCTTAGTAAATCAGGCCTTAAGATGGCTATTTTTGTTTTTGACCCTACAGGACACTTTCAATAACCCAACGGTCTACATCACTGAAAACGGCTTCTCTCAAGTGGGACCAGTGGTAATGGAAGATGCTCAGCGTGCTGACTTTTACAAGGACACAATCCAGGAAGTGGAAAAAGGTACATCATAGTTTAATACATCATCCTTGTTTTATATTGACCTACTAAGGTTGATGTGATCAATCTAGCAATCAGAGAAGATGGCGTCGACGTCCGCGGATACTTTGCATGGTCGCTCCTGGACAACTTTGAATGGGCGGACGGATTCAACAACCGCTTCGGATTGTTCCATGTGGACTTTTCGGATGCGGGTAGGAAGCGGATGATATACCGCTCAGGCTTGGAGTATGCAAAGCTGATCTCAAAATACAAAGCTGTGCACTCTAAATCAATTTAAGGAACAAATCACTTTTTAAATAAATCAGTCAATTCAAAATATTCTGTGGCAATATTTAAATTATTTTAACATTGATAACAATTAGAGATGTCCGATAATATCGGCCTGCCGATATTATCGGCCGATAAATGCTTTAAAATGTAATATCGGTAATTATCGGTATTGATTTTTTTATTATCGGGTTTTTTATTTTGTATTTTTTTATTAGATCAACATAAAAAACACAAGATACACTTACAATTAGTGCACCAACCCACAAAACCTCCCTTCCCCATTTACACTCATTCACACAAAAGGGTTGTTTCTTTCTGTTATTAATATTCTGGTTCCTACATTATATATCAATATATATCAATACAGTCCGTAAGCACACATGATTGTGTGTGCTGCTCGTCCACTGATAGTACTAACCTTTAACAGTTAATTTTACTAATTTTCATTCATTACTAGTTTCTATGTAACTGTTTTTATATTGTTTTACTTTCTTTTTTATTCAAGAAAATGTTTTTAATTTATTTATCTTATTTAATTTTAATATTTTTTTTAAAAAAGGACCATATCCTTACCAGACCTGGTTGTCCAAATTAGGCATAATAATGTGTTGTTAATTCCACGACTGTATATATCGGTATCGGTTGATATCGGTATCGGTAATTAAGAGCTGGACAATATCGGAATATCGGATATCGGCAAAAAAGCCATTATCGGACATCCCTAATAATAATATTTAAATTTCGTAAAATATTTTATAAGTTTTTTCACAATGTATTGAAACCTTGATTACAGGTTAACAGTTGATCATTTATAAATATAACGTAATTCAACAATTTTCTACCGTAATTTATTACAATGATTGTAGATATGAAACAATTGATTATTTTGATTAGACAAAAAAGCATACATTTGTATTTAGTTGCTTCAATTAACCAATTAACAAATTATAATGTTGATTATAATGGCAATGACGGGCTGCACTCGACATGCAGGCCACTAATAAAGATCATCTTTAATTTGGTAGTTTGACCACCCTCTGCAAAATATTCCATGGTTTACACTGCCATTCTGTGGCCACACCTGCAACTGCACCTTTAAACAACACTATTGCAAAAGCTGCTTTTTTATTATTCACTTTAATAAAACACATGTCGTCTGTTTACCAACAAACCACCGGCACTACATAGCATCAGAATACTTAATATTCACTCTCCGACTTGCGGCAAAAATATCGTTTATATTCCTCACGGCAAGACTTTGTTTGCATTCATAAGCACATTTGGAAGTGCGTACTCCCCCATTTTTTTCTTTTTTTTTCTTGGAAGGAGTGAATAATGCCCCTGTGGCTGCTCTCCATCTACGTCAAAGCCAGCGAGATTCTCCTTTGTCTTATGATGAATGGCAACGCTATTGTGGCGCCGTGAATAATCCAACTTCTTTGTCGCCACATTTTCATGTCTGAGGCCCTTTTAGTAAACACGGAAACCACCTGAAGTACGACGCCTGGAAAAAGCTTCCGAAATAATTGAAATAATTAATTCCTGCAAGTACCGTATTTCCTTGAATTGGCGCAGGGAATATAGTATTCGCACGTCTAGAATTACTGCCGGGTCAAACTCGTTTCTCAAAATAATTAACGCATGCTTGGCCTTATCGCCGGTTTATTATTGAAGCCGGATCAAATTAGTTTTGCAAAATATTAATTTTATTATCGCATGTTTATAATTTTCACCGGGTCAAACTCGTTTCGCAAAATATTTAGCATATGGCTAGAACTTCCACCGGGTCAAATTCGTTACGTCACGAGTGACGCATCTGTCCTCATTTTCAAAATGGAGGAAGCTGCTTTCAGTAGTTTACAATCGCACAAAGGAAAAAAGATAAAGAGCTATTCAGTAGGATTTAAGGTCCAAGCTATTGAATACCGGTACAGTATGCTAAAGAGAACAGTAAGCAGCTATGTTTTATTAATATACCGTAGCTGCGTGTGTGAAATACTGTATGAGTCATTAAATGACTCCCGGCTCCTGGTGGTAGAGGGCGCTGCCGCGCTAGTGATCCTTCTTGCGACTTCCGGTACTGCAGAAGAAGTGAACACACGCAGCAAGAGATTTTTTTTCTTCCTTCTAACATGGAGGATCACATACCGGTATCTAAAATAAAACAGTTTTCTAAACTGGACTTTCAATGGAAGCAGGAGGTAATAATTAAAGGAATATCTCCATCGCGACAGAGACTTTTAAAACGGAAAAAAGAAAATAATGAAGACTTCTATAAACAAGCTATCGATGCTTTTGGTCAGAAGGAGCTGCAAATGGACTCCATTTATAGGTACAGGTAAGACCATAATAACGTTTTTTTTTTAATTAAATGTGCTTTTCATGATGGTATGCTTACATCACACTCAAAGCGCACGTCTAAATTTTATGGATTCCTTTTGGTAAACGCCGGAGTGAGAAGAGGTTTTAAAATAATTACCGCATGCACGGCCATCCCGCCGGTTTCCGGTAAACGCAGGAGTGACAGGAGGTTTTAAATTAATTAACGCCCCTGCGGCTATTCAAGGAAATATGGTACACATCATCACGGCGAGGGAAAGGGAAACCATTTCCAAAGCAATAAAGTGGCAGATACATCACGTTGCTTTTGAGGGTGAATTAGTACATTTAATAGTAACATTCAATCACCCCCCAAGGAACATTCTTGTATCAAATATTCAGGATCCATCCAGTACTTTGGAAAATGTGCTCAATAATTCACAAGCGATTAGGGAATGAAAAATTCCCATTTTTTTTCCAAATAATAATTACCTTTTTCTATTTACTGATTACCCTTGTTTGCATATTCCCAGGAGAATGGCTATCATTAGATTGTTGCCAGATGAAGAGACGACACAGATACCCCCCATACTCCCACCACTCTTTCCCTCTTAGTCGCATTGCCATTGACTAGGAGAAGCGAGCGGGTGGGAGAAAACAAAACTTCCCACCGACCTACTTTGCCAGACGTTTGGCTCGGAATTCACACCCGCGCCAAAGAAGATTGAATATTTGGGCGCCGATTCCAACACATCCCAACCATCCAAAAACAGCAGTTTGGATGTAATTATGTGCACCTGCATAATCTGAACAGACCCATTGCGCAATGCTAATCTCACCCTGATAATGCTAACATTGTATAGACCTGAGTGTAAAATGACGTTCAGTATAACACAATCCCAGTTTTTACAAGACCTGTTTTGGGTTAAAAAAAACAACAACAAATAAACCGGTAATGTACAAGACAAGCCAACACTTCCTTTCAAAACCTATTTTATAGAAAATGATTTTTAAGACAAAAAAACTTATTTTCAATATAAATATCAGTAAAGTAACTGCTATGAATATAAGATCCATTTCATCTGTTTTTTATTTTTATTGAGGAAACAATACTTTAAAATTTGGGTGAAAACAGTAATATAATGAATAGGCCTATTATCAAGTAGGTGCTAATCACTAATATATATATATATATATATATATATATATATATATATATATATATATATATATATATATATATATATATATACCTGTGTATATATATATATATATATATATATATATATATATATATATATATATATATATATATATATATATATATATATATATATATATATATACAAACACTCAGCATCAAGGGTTGGAATTGGGGGTTGAATCACCAAAAGTGATTCCCGGGCGCGGCCACCGCTGCTGCTCACTGCTCCCCTCACCTCCCAGGGGGTGATCAAGGGTGATGGGTCAAATGCAGAGAATAATTTCGCCACACCTAGTGTGTGTGACTATCAGTGGTACTTTAACTTTAACTTTAATGTAATGGTGGTTCTTTGGTCAAAATGTTGCATAGATTATGTTTTACAGATCATCTTCAAGCCGCTTTCTGACAGTCGCTTCCGGATGCGCCGTTTTGTGGGCGGTCTTATTCACGTGGCTCACCTTCGGTAGCGTCTTCTCCCCGTCATCTTTGTTGTAGCGGTGTAGCGTGCAAGGACGGGAGTGGAAGAAGTGTCAAAAGATGGAGCTAACTGTTTTAATGACATTCAGACTTTACTTAAATCAATAACGGAGCAGCATCTCTTCATCCGGAAACAACAACACAGGAAATGTGTCCTGTGAAAACCGTCCGACTGGAAGTCTAATAACTAAAGTTCCTTGGGTGAATAATGTACACTCACTATACCGGTATGTTTTAGCACTTTCATGGCAAGTTTACTGACAGATATAAGTAAGAAATTTACACTACTTAATATTAGAAATGGCAACAGCGCAGAATGAATGTCCCATAACAAGAAGATAGAGAAAAAGAAGAAGCTGATCGACTACGGGTCGACACGGACTACAAAGGCGGACGTGTACAATTTTTCAGGATTTATGAAGATTCCAAATACAGATCAGCAGGTACCAGAAGGTAAGAAAAGTTGATTTTGCATAATATTGCAAAACAAAGCGCCAGATATATCTTACCTTATACACACACCATAATAATACTTGTATGTTTAATGCGCCAACAATCCTTTAAGCGGTGCGGCTTCTTATCTTACCGAAGTCGTACTAAAACATTTTGATAGATTTTTGAGCGCCGTGTGTAATGTTTGTATTTTCAATGGAACATTTAAAATGTTGGTGGTGTTTACTTGAGTCATATTGCCATCATAGTGCAGTCCACACATATCTCTTATGTTTGACTGCCATCTACTGTTCACACTTATCATTACACCATGGATGAAATAAAATTGCTTCAAAGTCGGTAAGCAAAACCAGAATTATTCCGTACATTAGGCACACCGGGTTATAAGGCGCACTGTCGAGTTTTGAGGAAAAAAAAGGATTTTAAGTGCGCCTTAAAGCCCGGTACTTTAATATTTGGGTGAAGACAGTAATATAATGAATAGGCCTATTATCAAGTATGTGCTAATCACTCATATATATATATATATATATATATATATATATATATATATATATATATATAATTACACACTGACGAGCAGTAACTAGCTACATGTAGCTAAGCTACGTAGCTTAACTACATTTTCCTGTAGCTTAGCTCATACTTGCCAACCCTCCCGTTTTTAGCGGGAGAATCCCCCGGTATTCAGCCGGAGCTGGAGGCCACGCCCCCTCCAGCTCAATGCGGACCTGAGTGGGGACAGCCGTTCTCACGTCCGCTTTCCCAGCAGCTTGCCTGCCCAATGACGTCATAACATCTACGGCTTTTAGAGAGTAGAGTGCACAACAAGGAGAGAGAGTTCTTGGTTTCTTATGTGGGTTTATTGTTAGGCAGTTTCATTAACGTCCTCCCAGCGCGGTAACAACACACAACAACGGCAGTCACGTTTAGTCTACCGTAAAGCAGTTCGTCTGCCGTAAACAGCAATGTTGTGACACTCTTAAACAGGACAATACTGCCACCTACTGGATAGCCTGCAGAACACTGAAATTCAAGTGTCTTTTATTTATATGTATAATAAAATAAAATAAAAAAATATATAGCTAGAATTCACTGAAAGTCAAGTATTTCATATATATATATTATATATATATGTATATTATATATATATATATATATATATATATATATATATATATATATATATATATATATATGAAATACTTGATTTGGTGAATTTTAGCTGTACATATACTCCTCTTAGCCACGCCCCAACCACGCCCCCCGATATTGGAGGTCTCAAGGTTGGCAAGTATGGCTTAGCTACTTTTAGACCCATGAAGCTAGGTAGCTTACATCCAAGTGACAAAGAGAGAAAATAGACTGCGGATCCAGGCCAAAAAAAATTACAGAGAAAATACAATGATCTGGATGAACGAGAACATCCATACATACGGAGAAAACCCATGATGATGTTGGTTGGTGTTCATATGATGAGTCTCAATTGGCTAAGGTTAGGGCGAAACATTATGGACTGGCCAATCAGAGGCAAGATAAGGTGGGTCATCAAAACCAGGAAGCAAAATCATAACAGACACGCACTCATGTCACATGACGACGAGGGAGTCAGAGACAGAGGGGCGCTTCAAGCTGACGACTCAAAAAAAACAAAAAACATACTTGCGGATTCTCTACCGCATATTAGATTTTACCTTTAATGATGAAGATGACGTGTAGGAAACCCACAATAATGCATGTTCTTGGCCATATTTAGACAAATGTATGCATTTACAGAAAAAAATGCCCAAAACCTTAGTTTTTAGTCGTTTACTCTCTAAACCAAAGTCATAACTGCTCTCTTCATCTAAGGCATCCAACACAAATTTAGGAACACACATTAAGGTGCGTTGAGTTCATGAAAGGTTTTACCGTACATAACCATTGTATCTGTATATATCTGTATATAGTATATATCTATCATGAATCAATTTAAGTGGACCCCGACTTAAACACGTTGAAAAACTTATTCGGGTGTTACCATTTAGTGGTCAATTGTACGGAATATGTACTTCACTGTGCAACCTACTAATAAAAGTCTCAATCAATCAATCAATACCAACTGTTCCCAAACAACACACAAGTCATTGTTTTTTACTGTAGGCAGAGAAGACAAATAACATTATAGGGGTGGGCCAAAGAAAAGGCAAACTAAATAAACACATACAGTTGGGTCAGGGGCCGTACTTATCAAGCTTCTTAGAATTACTCCTAAGAAGTCTGCTAAGACTTGACTTAAGAGTAAATAAATTCTTCGCTGAAAGCTGCACTTAAAAGTTAGTTATCAAGCGTCTTACTCACACTTTCAGCGAAGTGTAGGACTGAATCTTAAGTGTCACACTCAGAGCTGAATTACGACATTACTATGCCGTAAACGGAATTTTAGGTGACGTCATTTCTGTGTCCATAGAAATGACCAATCACGGAAGGGAATCCGTTGTCTAAGAATAAATAAATATCTTGGAAATATTTAAGTGGACAATGGGAGTGTATATTTTGACAATAAACTACAAAATAATACAAAACAAACTAGTCCCCGCCGGCACTCACGCTACCGCTCCCTCTCTTCTATCGCCCACACACTCACTGACGTCACTCACCTCACGGCCACACACATACGCTACTGTCATAACATTTTCTTTCCAATTCATTAATTAGGCAACTAATTTGAAACTGGTGTGGGTGGCTCTATATATACTAGCCCACTGCAGACACATGCAGAAATCAACAAGGAATCAAAAAGTATTAAATCTGTGAGAAAAATAATATCCGCTCTGTCTAAACGATACCGTTTGATCAGCTGCTCGTCATCAAAAAAAACCAAAACATTTTTCCGTTCCCTGAACGTTCGCGCACGTCTCTCTCGCCTCAGTGCCATCCCCTGCTGGCAACTCCTAACCACTTAAGACACCTCTGAAGGTCTCTTAAATATCGTGGAGAGTAGGAGTGATTCTTAGACTTAAGAACGTTGATAAAAAGCTTTTATTCTTAAGTTTGAGAGTAGGACTAAATTTCGCAAATTCTCAGGACTTAAGTGTAAAATGGCACTCTAAGAAGCTTGATAAGTACGGCCCCAGGGCTGTAACTAGGATTTGACAAAAATTGGTGGTCCAAGAGGAACTTTTCAAGGCTGAAATCATGAGTATCCCAGCACCATATAAATTACATTACCTTGTGCAACACAATGAATTTCCAGAATAACAAAAGCTTTAATAGAACTATAACATCGAACATCTTTGATAATCATCATGATTTTGTAACAATCCACTTCTTTATTAATATCCTGAAGTTCAGCATATTAAAACATTTTAACATCATTAAAACATACATTTTAAAAACATACCAAATGTTCAACCACAACCAGGGTTCCAACCCAAGATCTGCTGCTTTGCACTTCAAGCCCTAAAAAGCGTCCTCCACGGTGCCACCGGACGTGATGGAAGACATTTTGACTTCATATTTTAATCAGTAACAGAGCATGACGTGGCCAAGAATACGTTTGGGGTAAAATATTATACAAAGCGCGTTGACATTCAATAATTTACATTTGAATGCCCTTCTTAATGCAAAACGGCCCCCCCCCCCCCCACTGAGGCCCCACACAGAGCGTGTGTTCTGCATTTAGGGCGGGGCTTTACATACCGACAGCGTTTCACATGCAACATTAGTTACAGCAGTGTGATTTAATGTTAACGTTATGTTGGCAGCACAGTCTGGATCAGATGATGTTTACAGTAAAAGTGGACCTCTTTGTGTAACGTCGTTGGAGTTGTAGCGGGCTGTGCATGACCAAAGATTGTATATTGAGAGAAGATGATCTACCGCATATCATCATCCTTTTGTCACCTAAAAACATACACACACAGACACACACACATATATATATATACAGTATATATATATATATATATATATATATATATATATATATATATATATATATATATATATATACAAACCCCGTTTCCATATGCGTTGGGAAATTGTGTTGGATGTAAATATAAACGGAATACAATGATTTGCAAATCCCTTTCAACCCATATTCAATTGAATGCACTACAAAGACAAGATATTTGATGTTCAAACTCATAAACTTTTTTTTTTTTTGCAAATAATTTCATGGCTGCAACATGTGCCAAAGTAGTTGGGAAAGGGCATGTTCACCACTGTGTTACATGGCCTTTCCTTTTAACAACACTCAGTAAACGTTTGGGAACTGAGGAGACACATTTTTTAAGCTTCTCAGGTGGAATTCTTTCCCATTCTTGCTTGATGTACAGCTTAAGTTGTTCAACAGTCCGGGGGTCTCTGTTGTGGTATTTTAGGCTTCATAATGCGCCACACATTTTCAATGGGAGACAGGTCTGGACTACAGGCAGGCCAGTCTAGTACCCGCACTCTTTTACTATGAAGCCACGTTGATGTAACACGTGGCTTGGCATTGTCTTGCTGAAATAAGCAGGGGCGTCCATGGTAACGTTGCTTGGATGGCAACATATGTTGCTCCAAAACCTGTATGTACCTTTTAGCATTAATGGCACCTTCACAGATGTGTAAGTTACCCATGTCTTGGGCACTAATACACCCCCATACCATCACAGATGCTGGCTTTTCAACTTTGCGCCTATATCAATCCTGATGGTTCTTTTCCTCTTTGGTCCGGAGGACACGACGTCTACAGTTTCCAAAAACAATTTAAAATGTGGACTGGTCAGACCACAGAACACTTTTCCACTTTGTATCAGTCCATCTTAGATGAGCTCAGGCCCAGCGAAGCCGACAGCGTTTCTGGGTGTTGTTGATAAACGGTTTTCGCCTTGCATAGGAGAGTTTTAACTTGCACTTACAGATGTAGCGACCAACTGTAGTTACTGACAGTGGGTTTCTGAAGTGTTCCTGAGCCAAAGTGGTGATATCCTTTACACACTGATGTCGCTTGTTGATGCAGTACAGCCTGAGGGATCGAAGGTCACAAGCTTAGCTGCTTACATGCAGTGATTTCTCCAGATTCTCTGAACCCTTTGATGATATTACGGACCGTAGATGGTGAAATCCCTAAATTCCTTGCAATAGCTGGTTGAGAAAGGTTTTTCTTAAACTGTTCAACAATTTGCTCACGCATTTGTTGACAAAGTGGTGACCCTCGCCCCATCCTTGTTTGTGAATGACTGAGCATTTCATGGAATCTGCTTTTATACCCAATCATGGCACCCACCTGTTCCCAATTTGCCTGTTCACCTGTGGGATGTTCCAAATAAGTGTTTGATGAGCATTCCTCAACTTTATCAGTATTTATTGCCACCTTTCCCAACTTCTTTGTCACGTGTTGCTGGCATCAAATTCTAAAGTTAATGATTATTTGCAAAAAAAAAAAGTTTATCAATTTGAGCATCAAATATGTTGTCTTTGTAGCATATTCAACTGAATATGGGTTGAGAATGATTTGAAAATCATTGTATTCCGTTTATATTTACATCTAACACAATTTCCCAACTCATATGGAAACGGGGTTTGTACATATACAGTACACATTACATTAGTAAAACAACTGGTACAAATATAAAACAAGACAAGCCATCAGTTTCAGTGTTTCAGGCTTTTTTATTGGGATCAATATGCTAATAATAATTATATTACGGTATCAAAACAATGGTAGCCTATATATTGTTATCAGGAGCATTGCATGCAATTCTTACAACACAAAACCTCATAAAAAGCCCCCAAAGCAATAATAATTTAGTATACATTTAATATTGTAATAATTTGGCATCAGTGTGATGTCATCATTATTAAAAGGGCCTTTTTATTTTAGCTTGGGTGAGCCGAGAAAAAAAAGGCGATCCAAATTGTTTCTTTTTAAGTCATTCCCCGTTTGGGAATGCAGATGAGCCCTGCTAACGATGGAGGGGGAGGTTTGTAGACCTGCGTGAAAAATTGAAAGCTTCTGGAATATTCAAGGTAGAACTGGAATTGGTATTCAAGGTGGAAGAGAGACACCTGTGTGTGTGTGCACGTGTGTGTGTGTGTGATGGCAAATGAGCCGAGTCTCATGGGAACAATGGCAGCAAGGAAAGTGTGAGGAAAGCCAGTGCCAGGAAAAGAGACAGTTTATAGGACCTTGTTGTTTGTATTTATCGAGGCAGAATCAGAAAACGGATGACATGTCACGTCCCCCCATCAGGGGCGCCAAAAAGGGGGGGTAAAGGAGACGGATTCTAGGGGCCCATGATGGAGGGGGGCCCAGAGAGGCCCCTAATGATGATGAAATTATAATACAGGGGGCCCTGTAAAGATTCTTTTCATGGGGCCCAAAATCCCTAGCGGCGCCCCTGCCCACCATGAAACACCTCAGAAAACCATCTTATCTTTTTTGATAATGGCTGATATTTATTACGAGTTGCATACAATCACCCACTGTAGGGGACCACCCAGGGCATCGCCTATGTTGCTTTAGCGCTAACATTGGTGCTAACTCAGTGCTAACTCAGTGCAAGCTCACTAAAAAGATCAAAATATGATTATCTCTCATTATTTAAAATGCATTTTTTTGTTTGATTGCTGGAATTAGCACAAAAGCTAAATTGCATCCATTGTCTTAAGGCAGGTAGAAAAACACTCACCAGACTGAACCCAACGCTCTGGTTTGTCGAAAAATTGGACGTTGCTGGCAGTCTTCAAAGTACCCCAAAGCTTACACAAATGATTGGAGGATGCAGGCAGAACTGTGGACACTCTTGTGATTTAGATAACATCGGACTGTCTGCCCCGCAGGATGAATTTGAGGACCAGTCATAGACAATTTAGAGTGAAAAGCTAATTTTATTTTCACTCGCATACAAAACATTCTAACTTAGATTGTTTCCCTGGCTTCGAGACTCTCCCGAAGGACAGTGCGGCGAAGACACAACAAACTCCCTTCTTGTCTCTCATGACTGGCAAGAACACCAAGGCCGGGAACAGAGACACGCGGCAGGCTTACACACACACATGTATCCACAAAAAATATACGCCACACACACATACCACACGCCCAATCCAATGCCCTTGACGCGAATCCCTTAGGGGTGAAGGACGGCTGGGCGCCTGAAGAGCTGCAGCCAACCACCGTAGCCCCCACTCTCTCCCCTCTGTTGCAAGTCTCCGGTTGTATGTTGTAATATGTATATGTGCTTTGCTATGGAGTTTTTTTTCCCCACTCCAGACGGGGGCCCCTTAGGAACCCGGTCTGGATTGTATTTTTTTACTCTCTTTTGTTGACCTTTTTCCCATCTTTTACGGGGCGCCTTGTGGCGACCCATCAGCGTTCCTGTTCTGTAACCACTGTCAGGCATGTGATTTTTCTGTCTAAAGTCGGAATTCCGTCTTTTTTAAGCTCGGGGGGGGAAAAAAATGATCTCCCGTTTTTCCGTTTTTTTTCCGACCCTAAATCAAGATTCAAGACGTAGTTTATATTACGCCGTAGTTGATTGGTCGATATGTTCCTTGTGACCAATCAGGACATCTGTTATGAATGATGATGTTAATAACGTCATCATTCATAATGGTTACTACGGCCATTTTCTATATGTAAACAATGTCGGTTCTCGAGAGAAACGCTTTACGAGTAAAAGAAATTGATAAACATGTCAAAAATAAGTTTCGATGGGACTGGATGGAAAGGGAAATCACTGATACTGTTGGGAAGAAGAAAGTTGCGACTTTGTTCGGTGATTTTATTCGGAAAATCGATCGTCCCGGTGTTGTACCGAAATCTGTTACCCATCGGAATTTGTAACTCCAGGGGGCGATGTTCCCATGGCGTTTGTTTGATGGTTAAACGGCAAGCCCAAGGAGGAGGAGAAGAAGAACACTTGCGTAAATGGCGTAAACTATCCTTAATGCTGAAACGTCAGTTGTCAGAATTTCAGCATTAATAAATTACACATTCTGGAAATCAATGACTTACTTTCATTATAGTATGAGTCCATTGATTCAGCTGTTGATTCTCTCTCACACACATACATTTTCCAATATAGATAAGGATAGTTTACGCCATTTACGCAAGCGTTCTTCTTCTCCTCTTTGGGCTTGCCGTTTAACCAAACAAACGCCATGGGAACATCGCCCCCTGGAGTTACAAATTCCAATGGGTAACAGATTTCGGTACAACACCGGAAAGGTTTTGTGCACGTGGTGTCATGATAATATTGACTATGGATCACGAGGTTTCAAGGCTTTGGAAGTACATGCGAAACGCCAAAAACATATGAAACAACTTGAAGCAAGGAAAACAAACTTTTCACTAGCTGGTACATTTGGATGTCAACCGAAAGTGAGCAAACCTTACGGACTTCATCTTTTGTTTACATCGACAACTGCCGTAGACATCGAGAGGAAAGATCCACCCACTTCAGTTGCAGACAGGGTTGTTAATAATGAGGTAAGCTAAAAAATATTTGCTTGCGAAATACGCATGTTTGTTTTAAATATTAACCAATTATTGCTTAGCGAAATATAAATGGGTTTTTCTAAAAATAAAAAGCCACGTGAAAATATATTATGAAATTACAGAAATTCAAAGAGTCGCATTATTGATTCCAGTTAACAATTTATTTGAAATAAATTTGCATATAATACTATTTTGTAATATTACGTTGTTATGTAGTCTGTTGAAAGTATTGTCAGTGGTGTAACAATCTTGAAGGTAAATATTTTCACTCTTGTTTCATGCAATATGTCAGTGTCCTCACATTATTATTATTATTTCCTATTTTCAAATATGAGTAAACAATACTAAACATGTTTAATTATTTTCATAAATGAATATCCTATTTTGGCGAAAAGAATTAAATGTTTACATTACATGAACTGAAGTAATGTGGTAATACTGTAAATAAACTGTAGATAATAACACTGATCAATGTGACACTTGTGGATGTGAAATGAACACAAGATGTAAATATTAGTGACTAAATACTGTTGGGACTGAACCATATACAGTGATTCATTAGGATAATTGGGTTATGTATGTTCTATTAATGATGTTTTCATGTTTTTAAACACTAAAATATTTTCTTCAAATGGTGCTGTCTTTGTTAATTTTAGCATGTTAAATTGGTGAAAAACCAGGAGCTGGACCTGGCTGGGGGCCTTCGTCCCCCAGACCCTCCGAAGTTTTTTCAGTCTTTTTCATTGTGGTCAAATCACATGCCTGCACTGTACACTGTTTGTCTAATCTTGAACGGGTTTGTGCTGAAAACAAAGTTACGTTGTACTTGTGCAATGACAATAAAGACCTACCTACCTACCTACCTACACACAGACACAATACACAAACAACAACACTAAAAGTACAAATACTCCAAGGAGAAGTTCATCAATGGGAGCATGACTGGTTTGCCTTAAACCAATTTTTAAGGACTCCTTAAATGTTTCTTCTGTGCTCCAGTAAAGTATTCCATAATGTAGGGCCTCTAATATATGGTACAACTTGGCTGAATTTAGTCTTGTGCCTTTGAATACTACAGTTCTGACTCCACTTTTGTTGTTTTTTACATATACAATTCATTAAGAGTGGAGGAGCCTTTAGAACTTTAAAAATACGGGAAGCATCCAGAAACTTCTGATAGCTCTCAAAATCCCAAATATTATACTTACAATGTTACCATAATGATAATGCAAGTGCTTCCTGTCCAGAGTTTTAAGTCTTTTCTTAAACAGACTTGAGTGGCTTCAAAGTGTTCCCAGATGTGTGGCAATACTTTATCAGACTAAGTATCACAGTATGCATATAAACCTTTGTAGACTCAACCGTCAAGTATGGCGTTGTAAGTTTAAAGTTTGCCAAGTTAGATTTACAAGGTTAATTTTTTTTAACATGGTCTTTGAAAGTTAAGTTTGAAATTACTCCAAGATATTTAAATTGTTGTACCACCTCTAAATGCTCTCCATTGACCAGAACAGATGGCTGATTCCAGAATTTTTGACTCAGGGGGCCGCATTGGAATAAAAAAATTTGGTCCAGGGCAGAAAGCTGACTGAATGTAAAGTACCAATATATTCATATATACATAAATCCTATACATAATAATGTGTACATATATATACATTAATTTATTATATACATATATCATATATTAATATAGGTATATGTCATGAACCCGCATGGCTGCGGTAGTTGTGTAACCCCAAGATGCAGGAAACAGGAGAGTGATGAGCAGGTATGAGTCTTTTAATATACTCACAAACATAGGAGAAGCAGTCGTGCATGTAAACGGTCCTTGACATAATCACAATTCTCGAGCACTGAGGAACAGGCGAGGCAGGCATAAATAGCAGCCTGATTGGCAACTGCAACCAGGTGTGCCGGGCTGCCAATCAGGGACAGGTGAGGAAAACCAGCGCTCAGGGAGAAAAGCAGGAAGGGGAACAATAATAAGAGCGCCGACAGGAAACAAACACCAAACAAGGAACCACCACCAGAAATGAAGTGACAGATTGTCACAGTATATTTATATTTATATATGTATGTATTTATATACAGTACAGGCCAAAAGTTTGGACAAGATCATCTGAAATGGTTTTCACTTCACAGGTGTGCTTGAAGCTCATCGAGAGAATGCCAAGAGTGTGCAAAGGGTGGCTATTTTGAAGAAACTAGAATATACCTTTTTTTTTGGAGTTATTTCACCTTTTTTTTTTTTTTTAAAGTACATAACTCCACATGTGTTCATTCATAGTTTTGATGCCTTCAGTGACAATCTACAATGTAAATAGTCATGAAAATAAAGAAAACGCATTGAATGAGAAGGTGTGTCCAAACTTTTGGCCTGTACTGCATACACACACACATATACATACACACACAATGTATATACATTATTAATATTTATACAGTTCTGAAGTATGTGTACTTATATAGATATTAAATATATGTGTAATGTAATTAAATTAGCATCTTAATACATTTGATCACTAGACTAATTTCAGTTGTTTTTTATTATTATTATTATTAATTACAATTATGTGTGTTATCTCAGAGTGAGCTGTTTTAGCGGCGATCACAACGCTAAGTCTGAATATTCATTTTATACCAAATCGAGGAGGGACGTTTGCAAGTAAAAATACAGTATAAACTGCGATAAAGCCACATTTTCGAGGGTAATCACAAATACGCTGTTACATGGGTGCGCACCCACACACACATAAACACGCATACACTAATACACACATTTTTTTTCGCCACACAGGAGAGCGTTGCATGTGATGTAACAACAATTTTTTGTACCAAAAAAAGACGTCAGTTTGCATTGATTAAAGCAAACTATAACAGACTGGACAACACATAACTTCAACTACTTCAACTTTAAGAACCCCACCCCCCGAATCCCAAATCAGACCGTGACGACAATGCAATATGTGGTATAAACCATAAAGCATTGAATATCAATAGCATGTGAAAGTTTGACTCCTACCTTGTTTACTTCCCTGGCGACCTCCTTAAAGTTTTGAAATCAATCAGAAATATCAAGCAGCTAAAGTGCGGAGAGAGTTTTTTGCATATCACCCATCATGCGCTACAATAGATTTATACATGTGTACATTTACATTTGTCTTTTATAATGTCCACAAAGTTCAATGAGCATGAGGTGTGTGCGACCGTGTGTTGACTTTATTTGTTGGTTATTGGTAATTTGCCACCATGAGTGGGGAAAGTTGTTTGGATCGGGTCATATATAATGATTCTCTACTCGTCACTTGTAAATGAAAAACATTTTTTTCATTGATCACCAATTCCGTCTTAGTCCTCATGAGGACGGCAGATGTATTCCATTCTACAAATCTATTTAATCTACAAAACCCAAAACCAGTGAAGTTGGCACGTTGTGTAATTCGTTAAAAAAAAAAACAGAATACAATGATTTGCAAATCCTTTTCAGTTTATATTCAATTGAATAGACTGCAAAGACAAGATACTCAATGTTCAAACAGAGAAACAATTTTTTTTTTTTGCAAATAATTAACTTAGAATTTAATGGCAGCAACACATTGCAAAAAGTTAGCACAGGGGCAATTTTACCACTGTGTTACATGGCCTTTCCTTTTAACAACACTCAGTAAATGTTTGGGAACTGAGGAGACCAATTTTTGAAGCTTTTAAGGTCGAATAATTTCCCATTCTTGCTTGATGTACAGCTTAAGTTGTTCAACAGTCTGGGGTCTCTGATGTGGTATTTTACGCTTCATAATGCACCACACATTTTCAATATGCTATACAAGTATAACCCATTTACCATTTAATGGGAGACAAGTCTGGACTACAGGCAGGCCAGTCTAGTACCCACACTCTTCTACTATGAAGCCACACTGTTGTAATACGTGACTTGGCATAGTCTTGCTGAAATAAGCAGGGGCGTCCATGATGACGTTGCTTGGATGGCAACATATGTTGCTCCAAAACCTGTATGTACCTTTCAGCATTAATGGTGCCCTCACAGATGTGTAAGTTACCCATGCCTTGGGCACTAATACACCCCCATACCATCACAGATGCTGGCTTTTGAACTTTGCGCCTATAACAATTCAGATGGTTCTTTTCCTCTTTGGTCCGGAGGACACCTCCTCCACAGTTTCCAAAAAAAATTTGAAATGTGGACTCGTCAGACCACAGAACGCTTTTCCACTTTGCATCAGTCCATCTTAGATGAGCTCAGGACCAGCGAAGCTTTGCATAGTAGAGTTTTAACTTGCACTTACAGATGTAGCGACCAACTGTAATCACTGTCAGTGGTTTTCTAAAGTGATCCTGAGCCCATGTGGTGATATCCTTTACACACTGATGTTGCTTTTTATTGCAGTACCGCCTGAGGGATCGAAGGTACGCAATATCATCGCTTATGTGCACTGATTTCTCCAGAATCTCTGAACCTTTTGATGATATTACGGACCGTAGATGGTGAAATCCCTAAATTCCTTGCAATAGCTCGTTGAGAAATGTTGTTCTTAAACTGTTCGACAATTTGCTCACACATTTGTTCACAAAGTGGTGACCCTCGCCCCATCCTTGTTTGTGAATGACTGAGCATTTCATGGAAGCTGCTTTTATACCCAATCATGGCACCCACCTGTTCCCAATAAGTGTTATATGAGCATTCCCCAACTTTCTCAGTCTGTTTTGCCACTTGTGCCAGCTTTTTTGAAACATGTTGCAGACATCAAATTCCAAATGAGCTAATATTTGCAAAAAATAACAACGTTTTCCAGTTCGAACGTTAAGTAGCTCGTCTTTGCAGTCTATTCAATTGAATATAGGTTGAAAAGGATTTGCAAATCATTGTATTTTGATTTTATTTACAATTTATACAATGTGAGATTTAGGGCAAAAACACATCACGGGACATTCTTCTTGTTAATCTTGTGATGTCTCGCGAGTCGCACTTGACCCGTGGGCCGTAATTTGGACACCCCTGATTTAGGTGTAAGCAGGAGTTCTGGAGCCAGACAGAAACTGGGAACATGGCTCCAGAGAGAATTGCAGCTACATTGGCTTTTGTTTTGGCACATGTTTACAAAACTGTATCATTAGCATATAATTGTATTTTACTATGTTGCAAACCACAGGTAAGTCATTTACATACAGACTGAATAATATTGGCCCCAACACTGAGCCTTGGGGGACTCCAGCAGGGCAAGTGAGATAGGATGAGCAGGACTGTTCAGTTTGTACTGCTTGTTTGATATGACTCCATCCAATAGAGCAGACCTGGGCATTCTGCGGCCCGCGGGCCACATCCGGCCCTTTGTGCGTCCCCGTCCGGCCCGCGTGAGGCCAATCATAAATTACAAAATACATTTAAAAAAGTATCTATGTTGAGTGTGCAATACAACGGTGCTGCTTTTGTTTTGAAAAGCGTTATTTGTATTACTTCCGTGTGGACGTATGCGCGTGCGTGATTGTGAGTGAATGTGAACAGCTGCAATCACAAATTACAAAATAAAGTTGAAAAAACATCTATGTCGTGCGCGCAATACAACTGTGCTGCTTTTATTTTGAAAAGTGTTTATTTATGGGCGTATGTCCGTGTGTAACCTGTGAGTGAAGGTGCACAGCGACAAGTAATGCACGGTTTACACCCGAGACGCTAAAAAGAGAAAAGTTGATGACGAATGGCGTGTTTTCAACAAGACATGGACTGCCAAGCAACGTTCCCTCTAAGGAACACCGTTCAATTATTGTAACGTCTATCGAAATGCTTCGAGGCCAGGAATTATATCGATCACTTTATTGAGCAAAACTGTTTATATTCGGCCATAACCACACCAAAAACATGAGTAAAACACTTCTATCTCGAAAAACTAGTCATTTTCTGCCGTACAAACCAGGCCAAAACCAACTTGTCATCTGTCACCAACACGCATACCACTAAACCACTGGTGCGTTTATGGCCACACAAAAAGTTGGACAACTCAAACACCACACAAAGTTACACTATGACTCCTCAGTCATACGTGTGCTTATTTTACTGTCATTTATTATTAATGTTGATTTATTTATATTAATCATGGAATGCTGTTACTAGAGAAAGTTACAGGAATGCACACTTCATCCTATGCTTACATTTCATTGTGCAACATGAGGATGTTTAAGGGGAACTAAATGTGATCTCTGAAAGGGGTACAAATGATTTCCAAAGCAGTGCTTTTGGTATAAAGTTAAGTTAGGTTAAATGAAAGTATTATTATTATTATTAATTATTATTATTATTATTATTATTATTATTATTATTATTTATCTTACGGTATATATCAAAAATAATATTTAGCAAAATTTAATTGAAATATTGTCGATGTGGCCCTCCAGCAGTGCTCGGGTTGCTCATGCGACCCCCGGTAAAAATTGATTGCCCACCCCTGCAATAGAGGGCACTTTCTGAAAAGTTGAAGAATGTTAACTTGGCCAGGAGAGCGTTGTTATTTATGGTGTCAAAGGCACGTTTCAGGTCAAGGAACACAGCATCCACAGAGCCACCTTGATGAAATTCAATGCACAAACGTTGCCCATAAAGCAATATGCCCATATTGACCTGACTTTACGACGACTATGTACATACAGTAAAAAAACATTCTTTTAAAATACCTTTTTTTTCAGACTTTTCTATACCACCTGTACAAAATAAAGTCATACATATATTTTATGTTGAGTTAGTGTTGGCGCTGGTGCTGATTGGTTGCACTTTCACAATCCGATGAGATCTAATGCACAAACATGGCTCTTATAATGATAATGCAGTATTGACCAGAGTATAAGAAGACATTTAAACCTGTGTTTGGGAGAAATATATATTTAATATAAAACTAGAGACAAAAATGGGTACGTGAGAGAAACCAAAAATTTTGCTTAGGGAGTACAGTCGTCCCTTGTTATCGCAGTCAATTGGTTCCAATAAACACATTTCCGCGAAGTACGAATCGTAAATTATGAATCTAATAGTTTCATAGCTAAAGCACAAAAAAGCTATCTACGACCTTTTAAAAACATTTTTCAACATTACAAGAGCCTACTCGACATGAAATTACACTCATTAGTCACAGCTCTTTTTAATTCAATATAGTAATGCAGTGACCACGATACTGAATACCACGCTTTGTTTGGTTTTGTCTCATCGAGTGGCCAATACTATTGCAGTATCTACAGTCGTGGTCAAAAGTTTACATACACTTGTAAAGAACATCATGTCATGGCTGTCTTGAGTTTCCAATACTTTCTACAACTCTTATTTTTTTGTGATAGAGTGATAGGAGCACATACTTGTTTGTCACAAAAAACATTCATGGAGTTTGGTTCTTTTATGAATTTATTATGGGTCTACTGAAAATGTGACCAAATCTGCTGGGTCAAAAGTATACATACAGCAATGTTAATATTTGGTTAAATGTCCCTTGGCAAGTTTCACTGCAATAAGACGCTTTTGGTAGCCATCCACAAGCTTCTAGCAAGTTTCTGGTTTAATTTTTGACCACTCCTCTTGACACAATTGGTGCAGTTCAGCTAAGTTGGTTGGTTTTCTGACATGGACTTGTTTCTTCAGCATTGTCCACACGTTTAAGTCAGGACTTTGGGAAGGCCATTGTAAAACCTTGATTCTAGCCTGATTTAGCTATCCTTTTCCCACTTTTGACGTGTGTTTGGGGTCATTGTCCTGTTGGAACACCCAACTGCGCCCAAGACCCAACCTCCGGGCTGATGATTTTAGGTTGTCCTGAAGAATTTGGAGGTAATCCTCCTTTTTCATTGTCCCATTTACTCTCTGTAAAGCACCAGTTCCATTGGCAGCAAAACAGACTCAGAGCATAGTACTACCACCACCATGCTCGACGGTAGGCTTGGTGTTCTTTTGACTCCCATTGTCACATTTGTAACCGAGTTCAACGGCATCACATGAGCCCTATTTAAATGGGCTCACAGAAGTCCACAGGAGTCGTCAACCATAATCACTCACATGAAGTTAAGAGGCCATGCCATGAAGCTAATTTGATTTGATTGTAACTTTTTTACATCACCAAAATTAATAATGTATGTTGCTTTATGTATACTTTTGACCCAGCAGATTTAGTCACATTTTCAGTAGACCCATAATAAATTCATAAAAGAACCGAACTTCATGAATGTTTTTTTGTGACAAACAAGTATGTGCTCCAATCACTCTATCACAAAAAAATAAGAGTTGAAAAAATTATTGGAAACTCAAGACAGCCATGACATTATGTTCTTTACAAGTGGATGTAAACTTTTGACCACGACTGTATATATTTTGTATAATGAGCCATTTTATGCTCAAACATTTCTAATTTAGGTTAACATGATTTTTTTTAAATGGCCCCAAATGGCAAAAAAAGTGCTTTAAAAAAAAAAAAAAAAATTCTTTTTGAGGACATTTTTGATTGTCACGTCATGTTCGGATGTGCATTGCGGACGCCGTCTTTGCTCCACAGTAAGTCTTTGCTGTCATCCAGCATTCTGTTTTTGTTTACTTTGCAGCCAGTTCAGATTTTAGTTTCGTTTTGCACAGCCTTCCCTAAGCTTCAATGCCTTTTCTCAGCGGCACTCGCCTTTTGTTTATTTTTGCTTTACCTGCACACTGCCTCCCGCTGTCGTCTGCATTTTGGGATCACGGCAAACCATTGGCGTCGTTCCCGACATTTACAAAGCAAATTGCTACCTGCTGCCACCTACTCATATGGAAGAGTATTACACGGTTACTCTGCCGAGCTCAAGACAGCACAGACACTCAACAACGGCACATTATTTGCAGATTATAACTACTGGTTTGCAAAAAAGACTTTTAACTAGAGATGTTGCTTTAAAATGTAATATCGGAAATTATCGTTTTTTTATTATCGGTATCGGTTTTTTTTAAAATTAAATCAACATAAAAAACACAAGATACACTTACAATTAGTGCACCAACCCAAAAAACCTCCCTACCCCATTTACACTCATTCACACAAAAGGGTTGTTTTATTCTGGTTCCTACATTATATATCAATATATATCAATACAGTCTGCAAGGGATACTGTCCGTAAGCACACATGATTGTGCGTGCTGCTGGTCCACTAATAGTACTAACAGTTAATTTTACTAATTTTCATTAATTACTAGTTTCCAGGTAACTGTTTTTATATTGTTTTACTTTCTTTTTTATTCAAGAAAATGTTTCTAATTTATTTATCTTATTTTATTTTATTATTTTTTTTTAAAAAGGACCTTATCTTCACCATACCTGGTTGTCCAAATTAGGCATAATAATGTGTTAATTCCACGACTGTATATATCGGTATCGGTTGATATTGGTATCGGTTGATATCAGTATCGGTAATTAAAGAGTTGAACAATATCGGAATATCGGATATCGGCAAAAAGCCATTATCGGACATCCCTACTTTTAACCCGAATAGGTGAAACGACATAATCTCCCACGGCACACCAGACTGTATTTCACGGCACACCCCGTGGCACAGTGGTTGAAAAACACTGCTGTACGGCACCTGTAAACCAAAAAATGCCCTACAATTCCGAAAGCCCCAAAACATTAAATTCTAAACTACAAAAATGTATTATTTCGTATCATGACCTGTTGAATGTTTACTGTATTAACCCGCCTTAGGACAACGGATGTAATGGAGCTATTGTGCTAACTAATATTTACATTGTTGCTCTATGTTGATGAACATGCATTGTCCTAATTCAAATAAAAAAATAAAAAAAATCTCATTGTATTATTTAGTTTTCCAAAATTTTGTTGACTATTAAACCAATTTCTACCCTTCCGACATATAGCCCTTAATAGTCAGATCTTAATGGATTGCGTACTTAATGAAAGTGTCCACTGATCAAACGAGGGCGTTCGCGGGGAGTTTCCAAGGAAAATTCCACATATCCTCCTTTGGTTAACTGGCTTTAGGTTGGAAGAGAAAGCGTCAGGAGGGAGAGGATACGCGCGACGAGTGGCGGCCTAATTAACTCAGAGCATTGTACGACATGCTCCCTTCTCACCCGTGTTGTCGCTCAGGGTTTGAGTGGCGCTAATGAGAGAATTATCTAGCCTCGGACCCCGGTAATGCATTCAAATGAACACCGGCTCGACCTGACCTACGAGACACCTTCTTAATCCCCCCTCCCCCCCACCCACCTCCTACCCTCTCACACACCCACACACACACACACACACACACACACACACACACACACACACACACACACACACACACACACACACACACACACACACACACACACACACTTCTTAGCAATCAGAAGTGGTTTCTCATGCGCCCACCACTGGGAACACCCTCCGCTTCCGATGCCGGCAACTGTTGATACAGGGGGAGAGCGCTAATTGTCTCGGATGAGTCCAGGGGAGAGTAGCACAGGTGCGATAAAACAAGTGGCTGCTTAAGTATTTGCTAAATGTGTTTGCTTTTTGCGGGGAAAGTCCCTTATCAAGGGGCAGGGGAATGCCGGGGGTAATTGGGGGGGTCTCCTGTTTGCAACAAAAGTGCCTGACATAAATGGATGGTTTGGCAAGTCTGTACATTAAATTCTAACAGCGTAATCACTCAATTAATTACAAATAGAGGGTCACCATCAATTCTCTAGGTCAGGGGTCCCCAAACTTTTTGACTCCGGGGCCGCATTGGGGTAAAACAATTTGGTTGGGGGCTGCACTATATATATATATATATATATATATATATATATATATATATATATATATATATATATATATATATATATATATATATATATATATATATATATATATATATATATATATATATATATATATATATATATATATATATATATGCACTATATATATATATATATAATATGTAAATGTGTGTATATGTATATATATATATATACATTATATGTAAATGTGTGTGTGTGTGTGTGTGTATATATGTATATGTAAATGTGTATATATGTGTGTGTATATATGTATATGTCTATGTAAAAGTGTATATATGTGTGTGTATATATGTATATGTCTATGTATATGTATATGTCCATGTATATATATATGTATATATATGTATATGTAAATGTGTATATATGTGTGTGTATATATGTATATGTCTATGTATATGTATATGTCCATGTATATATATATATATGTATATGTGTCTATATGTGTCTATATATATATATATATATATATATATATATATATATATATATATATATATATATATATATATATATATATATATATATATATATATATATATATATATATATATATATATAGACACATATAGACACATATACATATATATATATATATATATATATATATATATATATATACATTATATGTAAATGTGTGTGTGTGTGTGTGTGTATATATGTATATGTAAATGTGTATATATGTGTGTGTATATATGTATATGTCTATGTAAAAGTGTATATATGTGTGTGTATATATGTATATGTCTATGTATATGTATATGTCCATGTATATATATATGTATATATATGTATATGTAAATGTGTATATATGTGTGTGTATATATGTATATGTCTATGTATATGTATATGTCCATGTATATATATATATATGTATATGTGTCTATATGTGTCTATATATATATATATATATATATATATATATATATATATATATATATATATATATATATAATATATATATATATATATATATATATATATATATATATATATATAGACACATATAGACACATATACATATATATATATATATATATATATATATATATATATATATATATATATATATATATGTATATGTGTCTATATGTGTCTATATATATATATATATATATATATATATATATATATATATATATATATATATATATATATATATATATATATATATATATATATATATATATATATTCCTCGCGCACTAATTGACTTAAAGAGCGCACTTGCTGCATGTCAAGTTATCGATGGTAAAATGCATTTTTAGACAATATGATTTGCCTGAGTGGCTAGGAGACGGCAGAAAATGGACTAGTAAGGACAAATTTTAAAAAAATAATAATAATACAAAAAAAAAAAAAATATATATATATATATATTTTTTTAAACTTGGGACTTCCCATGGGACGGATTTTGGACGCTGGGGGGGGGGGGGGGGGGCGTATCCGGCCCGCGGGCCGTAGTTTGGGGACCCCTGCTCTAGGTGATACCTCTATTCAGTTAACCTCGCAGTCTCTCATATTGGTGGTCTGCAAAAGCAAATTACTGCCACAGTCTCTAATTAGGTCAAAATATTGGTATTAACACCTGTGGCTGTAGGCAACCTCCTTATGAACAACGTTTACAACCACTTGTAAAGACCATCATGTCATGGCTGTCTTTAGTTTCCAATAATTTATACAGCTCTTGTTTTTTTTTGATAGAGTGATCGGAGCACATACTCGTCAGTCACAAAAAAACATTCATGAAGTTTGGTTGTGTTATGAATTTATTATGGGTCTACTGAAAATGTGACAAAATCTGCTGGGTCAAAAGTATACATACAGCAATGTTAATATTTGGTTACATGTCCCTTGGCAAGTTTCACTGCAATAAGGCGCTTTTGGTAGCCATCCACAAGCTTCTGGTTGAATTTTTGGCCACTCCTCTTGACAAAATTGGTGCAGTTCAGCTAAATTTGCTGGTTTTCTGACATGGACTTGTTTCTTCAGCATTGTCCACATGTTTAAGTCAGGACATTTGGAAGGCCATTCTAAAACCTTAATTCTAGCCTGATTTAGCCATCAATTTACCACTTTTGACGTGTGCTTGGGGTCATTGTCCTGTTGGAACACCCAACTGCGCCCAAGACCCAACCTCCGGGCTGATGATTTTAGGTTGTCCTGAAGAATTTGGAGGTAATCCTCCTTTTTCATTGTCCCATTTACTCTATGTAAAGCACCGGTTCCATTGGGAGCAAAACAGGCCCAGAGCAAAATACTGCCAACACCATGCTTGACGGTAGGAATGGTGTTCACCTTTTGTCCTCCAAACATATTGCTGGGTATTGTAGCCAAACAGCTCAATTTTTGTTTCATCTGACATCACACGGACAAAAATAAGACCTTCTAGAGGAATACCGAGGGTAATGGGGGGGGGGGGGGGGGGGGGGGGGGTCTCCTGTTTGCAACAAAAGTGCCTGACATAAATGGATGGTTTGGCAGTCTGTACATTACATTTTAACAGCATAATCACTCAATTAATTACAGATACAGGGTTACCATCAATTCTCTAAGTGACAACTCTATTCAGTTAACTTTGCAGTCTCTCTTATTGGTGGTTTACAAAGGCAAATGACTGCCAGTCTCTAATTAGGTCCAAAATATTGGTAAATAACACATGTGGCCATAGGCAACCTCTTGATATGTTCTAGGTCTGTCAAATGATAAATAAAGAAAAAAATCTGATTATCACAATGAATCACAGGTGATTACTCGCTTGCATGATTAAAATATGCTGAATAAAAGACCCCAATATTTGTACACAAATGCAATTTTACCTTTTAGTTTATATGCACAAAACAAAGTTTTATCTAATGTTCTTTCAGGCTGTTTTTTGGAGTGAAATGTGCCAGCAAGCGCACCAGTCGGAGTCTCCTCATTCATTTTTGCACTGATGTATGCATTGATCTGATCACTGACCGTATAGCGGTTAAGAAAAAGAGCTTGTGCGGTCAAAATAAATTAAATGATGAATGTGATCATTTTTGGTGATTGATCACATGAGTTATCTAATTAATTTCGACAAACCTATTTTTTTCATCAACTCCACAAGATGGCGGTAGTTGCATTTAAAGTACAATTATAATATAAAGTATCATAATAGACAGATGATATCTGTCTATTATCTGACCGCTTCTATGTTAGCTACCTCTCTTTGTTTATAATGTATATTTTCTGCTAGATCTACTCTCTAGTTTATGCTGCCCTTTTTTTTGCTGCAGCTGTTACATATACTGTAATATTGTACATGGTAATTGGGATTTGTTTTATTTTGTATACATTATATAAAAATATAATAAAATATAATAATATAATACATCAGTATATTTTATATACTGTATGTAAGTAAGTACATTTTATTTATAAAGCGCTTTTCACAGATAAAATCACAAAGCGCTGTACAAAACATAGGTGAAGTAAAATAACAATTCAATTAAAACAACAGGGCGACATCATAAAAAGGCAAGGCAAGGCAACTTTATTTGTATAGCGCTTTTCATACACAAGGCAGACTCAAAGTGCTTCACAGACAACAAAGTGAAATGAAAGAAAATAAAAGCAAAATTAAAATGCAGATAATAAAAATAAAAACAGTGCAGATGTTAAAAGTTAAAAGATTAAAAGATTTAGCTGAAAGCTGAGGTGAACATAAAAGTCTTCAGTCTAGTTTTAAAAGTAGTCAGAGTTGGGGAAAGTCTGACATCTTCAGGAAGTTTATTCCAGCTATTTGTTGCATAGTGACTGAATGATGCTCTCCCTTGATTTGAGTTTACTCTGGGAATCGCTAACAGATTGGTCTCAGAAGATCTTAGTGATCTAGAGGGCTTATATAGTGGGAGCATATCAGTGATATACTTCAGCCCTAGACCATGTAGTGATTTATATGTGAGCAGGAGGATTTTTAAATCAATTCTCTGATGTACAGGGAGCCAATGTAAGGATTTAAGAATTGGTGTAATGTGCTCACATTTTTTGGTCTTTGTTAGAACTCTAGCAGCAGCGTTCTGAACAAGCTGTAGCTGCCTGACAGTTTTTTTTAGAAGACCTGCAAGGAGACCATTACAATAGTCTAGCCTACTGGTAATAAAGGCATGTACAAGTTTTTCAAAGTCTTGAGCTGACATGAGCCCTCTCTTTTTACATTTTTGAGGTGATAATAGGCCGATTTTGTTACTGATTTGATGTGACTGTCGAAATGTAAATCAGAATCTAAAATAACCCCAACATTTCTGGCTTTATTTGAGGTTTTCAGGGACAGTGATTGAAGGTGTTGGACGACTTTAAACCTTTCTTTTTTTAGCACCAAAAACAATTATCTCAGTTTTATCTTCATTTAGTTGTAGGAAATGTTGGCACATCCAGTGTTTGACTTGCTCAATGCACTGGCACAGAAGATCAATGGGGCGATAGTCATTTGGTGATAGCGCTACATAGATTTGGGTGTCATCGGCATAGCAATGATGGTCAATGTTATTATTTTGCATGATTTGTCCTAGTGGGAGCATATAGATGTTAAATAAAGTCGGCCCCAAGATTGAACCTTGGGGGACTCCACACGTTACGTTGGTTGGTTCTGATACAAAGTCACCAATGGAAACAAAATAGTTCCTATCTTGTAGATATGACTTGAACCAGCTTAAAACTGTGCCTGAGATCCCCACCCAGTTTTCCAACCTGTCCAAAAGTATTGAGTGGTCGACAGTGTCAAATGCAGCACTGAGGTCCAAAAGCATTAATACTGAAGTTTTGCCAGAGTCTGTGTTTAGACGGATGTCATTTATAACTTTAAGAAGGGCCGTCTCTGTGCTATGAAGAGGTCGAAATCCTGACTGGAAGTTGTTGTGGCAGCCAGTAGAAGCCAAGAAGTGATTTAGTTGTTGGAGGACAACTTTCTCAATTATTTTACTTATGAATGGTAGATTTGAAATTGGTCTGTAGTTGTTGATAACAGAGGCATCTAGGCTCTGCTTTTTTAGAAGAGGTTTAATGACTGCAGTTTTGAAAGCCTTCGGGAAATTGCCCGATTGAATAGAATTATTAACTATTTGCAAGACGTCTGTTGATAGGCAGTCAAAAACATTCTTAAAGAAGTTGGTAGGTAAAACATCAAGGCAGCAGGTGGATGACTTTAGAGCTGTCACTGTTTCCACTAGAGTTTTAGAGTCTATGGCATTAAAGCTTGCCATCATTGCTGTGTTACTTTTGCCTAAATGGGTTGGTGATCCAACTTTTTTACTTGAGATATTGATGGTGCGTCTGATGCCTTCAATTTTATCAGTATAAAAGAATGCAAACAAACAAAGGATACAAAGTGGATTAAAAATTATAGTTAAAAGGTGCATTAACTAAAAACTTTACTAAAAAGAGAAGTATTCAAATATTTCTTAAAAGTTTCAACACAGTCAAGATTGCGGAGGGACTGGTGCAATTGGTTCCACAGTCTGGGAGCTATAGCCTGGAATGCCAGGTCTCCACAGGTTTTAAAAAGGGTTTTTGGAATCTTTAGAGGACCCTGGCCTGAAGACCGGAGGCTGCGCCCTCAAGAGTAGGGGCATAACAAGTCGGTGATGTACTGAGGGGCCCCCACCATGCAATGCACGGACTGTCAGGACTAAAATCTTAAACTCAATGCAGAATTTAACTGGAAGCCAATGAAGACTGGATAAAACGGGGGTGATATGGGCTGCTTTGGGTGCACCGGTCAAAAGTTTGGCAGCCACATTTTGTACAGTCTGAAGTCTCTTTAGCGTTGACTTGTTGAAAAGAGTGAAAAGAGAATTGCAATAGTCAATGCGAGACGACATTTTTCGCTTATTATTATTTCTGAGATGATATACTGTATATATAATATGTAAATATTACGTAAAGGTTATATTTTATATTGCTACTATGGTACATTTTTAGTCTACTTTATACCTGCATTATCCTTTCCATCCTTACCCTTTCCATCCTTTGTAACTGAGTTACTGTGTGGAACAATTTCCATTGTGGATCAATAAAGTTTGTCTAAGTCTAAATCAAAGTCTAATTAGTGGACAGTTATCTATCTCTGCATGCACTTTAACATGTTACTGGTGTGGAACTGATGTGTTTTACACTTGATTAGAATGAACTCTATTACACACCATTACAATATGGATGATGAGCTATGTTTTCTTTCACACTATTTTATGCAAAACAAATCATAATTACAAATGAACAAAATGCTCGTCATAAATAACAGCTTCTCTCCAATTATCGCCTGCTTCCAATTAACGCAGAGTAGGTCAATAAACCCAGGCAGAAAATTGAGCATTTGCCGTATTTTTGTGGCTATGATCGCTTATCGCCAGAAAAATTCTCACACTGACTGACCATCCTCAAAAGGGCATAATTAGCTGGTATCTTGGGATTACTATACAGCTGCTAAAATAGGAAATGCTAATAAGTACATGTCCGTGTAGTTTAGTACTCTAAAGTAGGGGGATTTCCTTTTTTTAATTGTTTAATCTTTGTTTTGTTTTACTTCTGATACGATACCCGTATTGGAGCCTTCTTTATTGGCCAATACTGTTATTGGTTATTGATCCGATATATCATACATACCGTATTTTCTGGACTATAAGGCGCACTTAAAATCCTTTGTTTTTCAAAACTCGGTGCGCCTAATTTAAGGAATACGTTTGGATGAGTTTACCCACCTCAAAGCTATTTTATTTGGTACATAGTGTAATGATAAGTGTGACCAGTAGATGGCAGTCAAACATAAGAGATAAGTGTATATTGCCACTATGACAGCAACATGTCTCAAGTAAACAACGCCAATATTTTAAATGTTCCATTGAAAATAAAGAACATTACACACGGCGCTCAAAAATCTATCAACATGTTTTAGTACGACTTTGGTAAGCTAAGAAGTCGCTTGAAGGATTGTCGGCGCATTAAACATACGAGTACTATTGTGGTGTGTGTATAAGGTAAGACATGTTATCTGCCATTTTGTTTCGCAATATAATGCAAAACCAACTTTTCTTACCTTCTGGTACCTGCTGATCTGTATTTGGGATCTGCATAAATGCTGAAAAATTGCGCACGTCCGCGCCGATAACATAGTTATAAATAATGATAAATGGGTTATACTTGTATAGCGCTTTTCTACCTTCAAGGTACTCAAAGCGCTTTGACAGTATTTCCACATTCACCCATTCACACACACATTCACACACTGATGGCGGGAGCTGCCATGCTCGTTGAGAAATGTTGTTCTTAAACTGTTCGACAATTTGCTCACGCATTTGTTCACAAAGTGGTGACCCTCGTCCCATCCTTGTTTGTGAATGACTGAGCACTTCATGGAAGCTGCTTTTATACCCAATCATGGCACCCACCCGTTCCCAATTAGCCCGTTCACCTGTGGGATGTTCCAAATAACTGTTTGATGAGCATTCCTCAACTTTCTCAGTCTTTTTTGCCACTTGTGCCAGCTTTTTTGAAACATGTTGCAGGCATCAAATTCCAAATTAGCTAATATTTGCAAAAAATCATGTCTTTGCAGTCTATTCAATTGAATATCGGTTGAAAAGGATGAGCAAATCATTGTATTCTGCTTTTATTTACGATTTACACAACGTGCCAACTTCACTGGTTTTGGGTTTTGTAGATGTAAGCTTTTTTTGCTGTTATCAGATCAATATTTGATATCAATACCGGATCTGGACACCCCTATTTGAAAGACAAACTGGCTTTAAGTTTTAGACGTATTAGTTTGTGCAACGAAACCAGTGCAGCTGAATGTGTCCTAAATCTGCAAGCTTTTCTCTATAAAAACGTGCATGAAGCTACTCCGGGAGAGCACCGGGGCGATGTTAAATACGTACAATCGGGCAAGTAATTCGATTAATAAGGCCTAAAATGAGCAAGTGAAATCCCCAAATCCCCACTTCTCCACCGGAACGCATTACAGTCTCTGTTCAAAGTTGAAATGAAGCCTGGGGAAAGAAAGTTTTTACATTTGTTTCCGACTTGAATCCCGTCTGCTCATCTCTTTGCTCAGTGGACTAAAAAAAGATATTGGGTGTAATAATGAAGCACAACTCTGTAAGGGGGAAAAAAATGGGGATTATGGACTCTATTCAATCTTGCACAAGTTTGATGACAAATTGCCTTTGATTTAGCTGGGATGCCTTTCTTACCTGAAGCTTTATTGATAGCAAAGGACCACAGAGCTATTTCCCCCAGCAGCGTAATGAACAAGACTAAAGGTGTGTTCAAGCAGAAAGTGAAGCCAATTTTAGCCATGCATTCAGGCCAATTTGAGCAGTGGATCGCCTCGTGTAGTCTCCAATTATTTGCGGGCTGAAACATCGATTATACCGACAGCTCTTGCTTGTTTACTTCTCCCTCTTATCCCTTCGTTTTCCTTTTAGCCTTCACGTTAGCATGCTGCTAATTTATTTCCAGACGCCGGTGTGTCAAAAGTTAGCAAAAAAATAAATAAAACTTCCAACTCAAGGCGAGGGTCCTCGAATGCAGCACTGATTAAAAAAAGGAACAATAGAGGTGAAATGATATCAGCAACAGGAGGGAGTCTAATGAACCATTTCACCTCCATTACGCCTGGAAATTGGTTGTAGAGCACTTTTTAACTCTCCAAACAAGCCGGAACTTTTTGTAGCGCACATTTAATATCATTTGGTTGTGCATTTTAATCATGATATAGGAGTATTGTTTTTTTAAAGGAATATAATATTATAATGAGAGTCAATACAAGAGCTACTAGGATTGTAGACTACCACAACATATTTGTTTACGCTAATACTGTACACAATATACTGTATATAGCCTTCTCGGCTCAGAAGCTACGGCAAATTAAATTGTACCATTTATTTTGAGTATTTTTTTAATCTTAATTTTGTGCTAGTTTTGGCGTCACAGCTTCTAGTACATGTTTATGTACAAACCCCAAAACTAGTGAAGTTGGCACATTGTGTAAATAGTAAATAAAAACCGAATACAATGATTTGCAAATCCTTTTCAACCTATATTCAATTGAATAGACTGCAAAGACAAGATACTTGGACTGGAAAACATTGTTATTTTTTGCAAATATTAGCTCATGCGGAACTTGATGCCTGCAACGTGTTTTAAAAAAGCTGGCACAACTGGCAAAAAAGACTGAGAGAGTTGAAGAATGCTCATCAAACATATTTGGAACATCCCACTGGGGAACAGGCTAACTGGGAACAGGTGGGTGCCATGATTGGGTATAGAAGCAGCTTCCATGAAATGCTCAGTCATTCACAAACGAGAATGGGGCGAGGGTAACCACTTTGTCAACAAATGCGTGAGCAAATTGTCGAACAGTTTAAGAACAACATTTCTCAATGAGCTATTGCAAGGAATTTGGGGATTTTACCATCTACGGTCCGTAATATCATCAAAAGTTTCAGAGAGTGTAAAGAAATCACTGCACGTAAGCGATGATATTACAGACCTTTGATCCCTCAGGCGGTACTGCATCAAAAAGCGACATCAGTGTGTAAAGGATATCACCACATGGGCTCAGGAACACTTCAGAAAACCACTGTCAGTAACTACAGTTTGTCGCTACATCTGTAAGTGCAAGTTAAAACTCTACTATGCAAAGCCAAAGCCATTTATCAACAACACCCAGAAAGACCGCCGGCTTCGCTGGGCCCGAGCTCATCTAAGATGGAGTGATGCAAAGTGGAAAAGCGTTCTGTGGTCTGACGAGTCCACATTTCAAACTGTGGACGTCCTGTCCTCCGGACCAAAGAGGAAAAGAACCATCCGGATTGTTATAGGCGCAAAGTTGAAAAGCCAGCATCTGTGATGGTATGGGGGTGTATTAGTGCCCAAGGCATGGGTAATTTACACATCTGTGAACGCACCATTAATGCTGAAAGGTACATACAGGTTTTGGAGCAACATATGTTGCTATCCAAGCAAAATGGAAAGGCCATGTAACACAGTGGTAAAAATGCCCCTGTGCCAACTTTTTTGCAATGTGTTGCTGTCATTAAATTTTAAGTTAATGATTGTTTGCAAAACAAATTTTGTTTCTTAGTTCGAACATTAGGTATCATGTCTTTGCAGTCTATTCAATTGAATATAAGTTGAAAAGGATTTGCAAATCATTGTATTCTGTTTGTATTTACGAATTACACAACATGCCAACTTCACTGGTTTTGGGGTTTGTATATTACATTGTTATGTCTAATTCGATTTAGGCTTTTTGGCTTCTGCCCAGGGCCTTCAGAACCACAAGTGCTGGCCGACGTCACATAAACTATAACGCCAGCATTTTTCCGTCCTGTGATTGATTGAGCAGAGCAAAGCTGTTACACAAATAGTACCTTAAAAGTAATTTTTTTAAGGTCCAATAAAGGAAGTCAACCGTTGATGACCACAATGTATCCCACAATGCACAAGCTCTGTACTTTAGGATTAAACACATGCTAATGAGTAGTGTTGGGCGATTATGGCAAACAATCTAAATCATGATCACCTCGATTTCGGTTAATGCGCGCTTATCCCACTCTCAACTCAGTTTATTCTGTAAATACAGTTTTTTTAAAAAAACACATTCTATTTATTATTTTTTTGGCCTAAAATATAAATTTTCAAGATTTAAATGGATACATTAACTAAGAATATCAATACTACAGTAGTATTGGCCACTAGATGAGACAAAACCAACCGGAGCCACTTATTGGGATAGTTGCAGGCAACATTACTATGTTGAATTAAAAGAGTGTAAAGGTGATTAAATGGTGTTATTTCATGTCTGGGGTGCTCCCATGATGTTGAAAAGTGTATTTAGCAGATAGTAAACATGTTTTTTTATGCTCTAGCAATGAAAATATGAAGAAAAAAAATTACATTGTCATTATGGGGTACAGTGTGGATTGTCCTGGGCATGACGTTAAAGTGCATCCGGCAGTGGAGGCTCCTCTATGGGGTCTTGGGGCACTAGGAGGTTAACCCCTTTACTACTGTTACCCCAGGTGGCCCTTGGTAAAGGCCTAGTACCTGACTGCCCCCTAGCCAGGGATACGGTGAAGACCTCAACGGCAGAGCAGACGGAAGACGGTACATTTAAGAACTACCTGTATTATCTGTACTGTAAAGTTCAAATTTGAATGACAATAAAAAGGAAGTCTAAGTCTAAGTCTAAGTCTACCTCAACGGCTGCGATGGCGGAAGAAGGCTGCAGCAGAAAAGGGTCCCCAGTCGTCTTGGACTCCATGCCACTGGACCCTGACCCGATTCTGTCAAGGATCGTGTGGTGACTGTCTGTGCAACAGTCTCCCCACATGAAACAAAGTCACGCACAGGCATCCTCCATAAAGGGATACACCCCTACCAGGAGGATCATCATACTCATTCGAGTGACCGCCAATGATGACTGCGTGGAGAATTTTGAGGGCAAAATTTTCATTTTCGGATATAACAAAATGTGCAAAAAGTGATGCGCTCGTGAATACTTTCCGGATACAATTTGTGTTTAACACAAGGAATTTGATTTGGAAGACTGCTCTCTTTGTTTAAAAGCAAACATAACATTACTTGCAAAGCTAAATATTTTTTGCGGTGGTATTTGGGGTAAAACACCTTGAGAACCAGTGTGTATTCGTGGTGATCTGCATCAATTTAGTAACGTGTCATCAAAGAGTAAAAATGCATTTCTTTCAATATGCATCATAGGGTAATACTAAAAAAATGGATAGATGTTGATAGTCCAACTCATACTGAGTCAGGACCCGGGGTGGAGCACTCATCTGTGCATCAGTTGGGGACGTCTCTGTGCTGCTGACTTGTCTCCACTCAAGATGATCTCCTGCTGGCCCCACTATGGACTGGACTCTCACACTATATATTTGGGGTGTGGGAAAAAATCGATTCGAATTCGAATCGCGATTCTCACGTTGTGCGATTCAGAATCGATTCTCATTTTAAAAATATATATTTTTTTTATTTTTTAATTAATTAATGTATTTATTTATTTATTTGAATTAATCAATCCAACAAAACAATACACAGCAATACCATAACAATTCAATCCAAATCCAAAACCAAACCCAACCCAGCAACACTCAGAATTGCAATAAACAGAGAAATTGAGAGGAGACACAAACACGACACAGAACAAACCAAAAGTAGGGAAACAAAAATGAATATTATCAACAACAGTATCAATAGTAGTTACAATTTCAACATAGCAGTGATTAAAAATCCCTCATTGACATTATCATCACAGTCACAGTGGCTTACACTTGCATCGCATCTCAGAAGCTTGACAACACACTGTGTCCAATATTTTCACAAAGATAAAATAAGTCATATTTTTGGTTCATTTAATAGTTAAAACAAATTTAAATTATTGCAATCAGTTGATAAAACATTGTCCTTTACAATTATAAAAGCTTTTTACAAAAATCTACTACTCCAGTGGTCCCCAACCACCGGACCAATTGGTACCGGGCCGCACAAGAAATTAAAAAAAATAAAAATACAATAAAAATTATTAAATCAATATAAAAAACACAATATATACATTATATATCAATATAGATCAATACAATCTGCAGGGATACAGTCCGTAAGCACACATAATTGTATTTCTACTCTGCTTGCATGTCAGCAGACTTGGGTAGATCCTGCTGAAATCCTATGTATTGAATGAATAGAGAATACTTTTGAATCGGGAAAAAATAGTTTTTGAATAAAGAATCGTGTTGAATTGAAAAAAAAAAAATCGATTTTGAATCGAATCGTGACCCCAAGAATCGATATTGAATCGAATCGTGGGACACCCAAAGATTCACAGCCCTACTATGTATATATATATATATATATATATATATATATATATATATATATATATATATATATATATATATATATATATTGTCCTGTCCAGCTTCTGAGGCAAATCATATAGTTGACTCTCACACTATAAACTAGTATCCACTCGACGTCTATTGCAACGGTCGCCCAGGGGAGGGTCCCCACATCTGCGGGCCCCTCCAAGGTTTCTCATTGTATCCCATTGGGTTGAGTTTTTTCTTGCCCTGATGTGGGATCTGAGCCGAGGATGTCGTTGTGGCTTGTGCAGCCCTTTGAGACACTTGTGATTTAGGGCTATAAAAATAAACTTTGATTGATTGATGATTGATACCAATATCATTATTATTGCAGACCTGCATATAGTTTAAATAATGAGTCATATATTGGAATATGGGATCCATTATTTAAATATGTTTAACTATTAAATGAACCTAAAATATGACTTATTTTATCTTTGTGGAAAATATTGGACACAATGTGTTGTTTAGCTCATGAGATGTGATGCAAGTGTAAGCAGCCACTGTGACACTATTGTTCATTTTTTAAATGTTTTTATTTTTTATAAATGGCTGTGATGATAATGTCAATGAAGGATAACTAATCACTGTGTCATGGCGCATGCACAATCCCGCATGTCATCGGTGGCAAGCTCTGCCAGCACCTCCACTAGAAGGGCGCCGGGACACGCCCCTGCTCGCTCTGCATGCATTGTGGCCATGCGCCTGCAAGGCTGCAGGCAATCTACAATCTGCGCACCAGGGGAAAATGAAGACAGACAGCATAAAGACCACGGACCCGAAGATCCAGTGCCAGAACGCAGTTCACTCCCGTAGTAAGCATCGTCTCTGGCTTCCCTCCCGCGTACTTGATCTCTCTCTCTGTGCCTTCCCTGTTCCCGTGTCTTATGTCCTTTGTGTCTCCCGCAGTACTTCCCCTGTCTCCCGTGATCGAGCTGTGTGCCTTGACTTCCCTCTGGATTCCGGACTGCCTCCCTCGATCCTCGACCCCTGCTTGGACACAGACCTCATTGCTTCTCTCCAGCCTACGACCGCTTGCCTGCCCTACGGACTGCCTTCTTGCTTTGCCCCTTTGGTCTGACGAAGGATTCATCCAACATGCACATACAACAAACTCTGGTAACATTTACATGGTTAATTCTACTCATCGTTTTGCACCTATCACACCTATTGCTAATATAACATCACATCAAAAATGTAATTAAATGAAAAAAAAAAAAAAATGCCCATGTTGACATCTTAAGCACTGTTACAAACATCCCAACCATGTTACAAAGCATTTTGTTACTTAACCCTTGTGTGGTGTTCGGGTCTGTGGGACCCGTTTTCGATTTTTATTTAAAAAAAATGATACAATTAATTACTTTTTCAAACTGAGACTCACTGGCTTTTGCTCATTTTCTGTGAAGAACATATATCAGAATACATATTTAATGAACACACACCATACACCCCCCCTACACATTTCTATTACATATAAGATGTCCGGGGTCCACTGAACCCGGGGCTAATAGAAGTGTGGAAATGTATCTTCTGTGTACCACATGCCCACACACACACACACACACACACACACACACACACACACACACACACACACACACACACACACACACACACACACACACACACACACACACACACACACACACACACACACACACACACACACACACACACACACACACACACTCACACAGCAGGCCTAGACAGGAGGAGGACAGAGTGTAGGTACACAGAACATCACAGGGTCAAATGTGCGACAAAATGAGAGCAGACAGTGTTGACAAACAATGTTGCAACCTTGTGTGGGAAGCGCAGGTGCAGAAACACAAAAGAAGAATCCCTGTGGGATGCAGAAACTGGCAGATACATTTCCATGCAACGTTCGTGTTGTTGTTACTCAGCCAGTGTTTGTGGGTCTTAGACTTAGACTTAGACTTAGACTTTTTATTGTCGTTCAAATTTGAACTTTACAGTACAGATAGGAATGCAATTTTGTTGCATTAGCTGGTTGGCAGTGCAGGATAAAAAAGCAATAAGGTGCAGATATAAATAAATAGATTACTGTAAAGATAAATATATTGTACTTTTGCATATGCATCTATGTTTATGGATGTATGTTATATTGTCTTTATATTCCAGCGAGTTCATCCATTTTTGGGGGGAGTTGAGGGGATTATTATGATGCGTTCAAGAGTCTTACGGCCTGAGGGAAGAAGATGTTACAGAACCTGGAGGTTCTGCTACGGAGGCTGCGGACCTCTTTCTAGAGTCCAGCAGTGAAAACAGTCCTTGGTGGGGGTGGGAGGAGTCTCTGCAGATTTTCTGAGCCCTGGTCAGGCAGCGGCTTTTTGCGATCTCCTGGATAGGAGGAAGAGGAGTCCTGATGATCTTTTCCGCCGTCCTCACCACTCTCTGGAGAGACTTCCAGTCTGAGGTACTGCAGGCTCCAGTCCAGACAGAGATGCAGTTGGTCAGCAGGCTCTCTATAGTGCCTCTGTAGAATGTGCTGAGAATGGGGGGAGGGAGCTGTGCTCTTTTCATTTGACGCAAAAAGTGCATGCGCTGCTGAGCTCTTGTGTAGGGATCAGGTCATATTGTCAGTTATCTGCACCCCCAGGAACTTGGTGCTGCTTACCATCTCCACCGCTGTGCCGTTGATGAAGAGTGGAGCGTGGCTGGACTGGTGCTTCCTGAAGTCGACAATGATCTCCTTGGTCTTGTCGACGTTCAGGACCAGGTTGTTGGTTCTGCACCAGTCAACCAGATGTTTCACCTCCTCCCTGTAGTCCATGTCGTTGTTGTCACGGATGAGGCCCACTACTGTTGTGTCGTCCGCATACTTCACAATGTGGTTAGTAGTGGACCTGGCGCAGCAGTCATGGGTCATCAACGTGAACAGCAGCAGACTCAGGACACAGCCCTAGGGGAAGCCGGTGCTCAGGGAGATGGCACTGGAGGTGTTGTTGCCCACTCTCACAGACTGGGGTCTGTCTGTGAGGCAGTCAAGCAGCCAGTTGCAAAGGGGGGTACTGAATCCAAAGGGGGCCAGTTTGCTTACCAAGTGCTGCAGGATGATGGTGTTGAATGCCGAGTTGAAGTCCAGAAACAACATCCGCACGTGTGTGTCCTTTCCTTCCAGATGTGCTAAGCTCAGGTGGAGTGCAGAGGAGATGGCGTCCTCTGTGGAGCGGTTAGGGCGATAAGCAAACTGGTATGGGTCGAATGTGGGGGGAAGTCTGGAGACAATGTATTCCTTTACCAGCCTCTCGAAGCACTTCATTACAGATGTTTTTTGGGATGAGTCAGTATTTTAACATAAAAGTGTTTGATTGTGAGGCATTAAAAGCCACAAAATGCAACGGGTCCATCAGACCCACGAACACTGGCTGAGTAACAACAATATGAACACCACACAAGGGTTAAACTAGGAAAAAGCGGATTAATTATCGTTCCCTGGCATAATTTAGAACCCCTGCTGGAAGGCCAATAAAAGGTGCTTGAATTGTGACGGCCAATTGCTCCGCAGCCTCTGTTGGAGTGTGGTGGGTGTGGGGGTGGGGGTGCTTGTTTACAAGGGCCGACCAAGGGGTGAACTCCCAGGGCTTGGAGTGATTAAACGTCCTCACTTACACAGAGACGGGCGCTGTGTTTTATGGACTACCATCATTTGTGTGTGTGTGTATGTGTGTGTGTGTGTGTGTGTGTGTGTGTGATCGTAATACTATCATCTAGAAATTCCTGACATGCAACATGACATTTAGCACACATGGATCTATATTCAAAGAGAATAGCATGAACACCATCTAAAGTAAAAGCAATACTGCGGATGTTTTTTTTAAAGCAATATCAATGTGACAGGATGGTGCCCAGGGCAAGAGGTGCGGGCAATCAGGTTAACTGGTCCGGGAGGCAAAAAGCGAGACAAGGGGGAAGCCATCTTGGCCCGAAGTGACCGCAGGATCGATGCACTAAAAGGCGGAGAGCAAAGGTCAGCCTGCTTGGTGGTTGCAGCTCAGGGGAGTCACAGTGACAGGCACTAAGGAAAAAAAGGAGAATTTCTGGTCAGAGTGGATAGTGTCGCGCCGATACAACAAGCTGCTGTCATTATGGGCGTACAGTTGTGTGACAAAAAAACTTAAAGCTACAGTAAGTGAGAATGGTTTTGACCAAATGTGTGCTTCTAACAATATTTCATACCAAAAATGTCTTTCAACAATTATGGGTTTTGACATTGAAAACATGGTTTTATTTGTACTAGTGTTGTCCCGATACCAAAATTTTGGTACTGGTACTAAAATTATTTCGATACTTTTCGGTACTTTTCTAAATAAAGGGGACCACAAAAAATTGCATTGTTGGCTTTATTTTAACAAAAATCTTACGGTATTTTAAACAAATGTTTCTTATTGCAAGTTTGTCCTTAAATAAAATAGTGAACATACAAGACAACTTGTCTTTTATTAGTAAGTGAGCAAACAAAGGCTCCTAATTAGTCAGCTGACATATGCAGTAACATATTGTGTCATTTTCCATTCTATTATTTTGTCAAAATCTTTAAGGACAAGCGGTAGAAAATGAATTATTAATCTACGTGTTCATTTACTGTTAATATCTGCTTACTTTCTCTTTTAACATGTTCTATCTACACGTCTGTTAAAAGGTAATAATTATTTATTCTTCTGTTGTTTGGATGCTTTACATTAGTTTTGGATGACCGGTACTTTTCAGAGGCGGTATAGTACCGAATATGATTCATTAGTATCGCGGTACTATACTAATAGCTGTATACCGTACAACCCTAGTTTGTACTAATTAGCTAACTGGAACCTGATTGTTTTACTCAACCAAGAACGAGTTATGATGACATTTTACATAAGTAAAAGTAGGTCTCTAAAACTATCAAAAGGTAAAACGTATACAACTGAAATTATCCTTTAAATATAAAGTACTTAGTTACTTCTGTCTATCTGTGTTGGCCCTGTGATGAGGTGGCGACTTGTCCAAGGTGTACACCCCCTTCCGCCCGGATGCAGCTGAGATAGGCTCCAGCACCCCCCGCGACCCCGAACGGGACAAGCGGTAGAAAATGGATGGATGGATGGATAGTTACTTTTTATAGGGGTCGTGCAAACAGGACACTTATAAAAAAATTTAACACATTCAAATAAAACAATTTAACAAATTCAAACATTTCAAAATAAATGTAAAAAACTAATAAATGTGATAAACAATAATTATCAAATTTGAATATGATCAATAGCAACCTGACTGTTTGGTTTGTCTTAGAAGACAATTCGTCCCTCATCCAAGTAAGCTTCATCAGTTCATGCTCATAGACTTAGATTGGTCAGATCTAGTCTTAGACTTAGGCTATGTCTACACTAAGCCGGATAACCCCTTAAACTAATAATTATTTAACCTAAGCCCCATTTCAGCCACACAAAACCAGCGTTTAAGGTTCCCCCTCCTCGGACAATTTTTTACACGGGTAAGTGCGCCGTCTATTTCTTGAATCTCCGGCTCTTAGCTTTGTGTGGACTCATTGATCGTTTACAAACTGAGTTCGGAGAGGAAGTGATGCCATAAAGGCCGCACTTTACACAGGAAGTGACGTCAGAAAGATGGGGGCGAGTCATGCAGACATGCCCGTGTGGAAATCACACATGAATACCTTCAAAGAAGGAAACGCGCGATTGCAGCTATTTTGGGTACAACACATCTCAGACGGCAACAGACGGTTGAGCGACGGTTTTAGATAAGGCCTGGAAGAACGGCAGCCTGGTGGGATATGTTTGTCAACGAGTGTGTTGTGGCAGCTGATCGGCAAGATAACTTCCGAATGTACAGGTCAGCTGTCATTCTACTTTGTGAAAAACTTTGTCCATTTGTCGAAGGAGAAACAACGACAGACTACGAAAAACAGCGAATGCATTTGGACTGGCAAAGCAGACTGTCAGTTATTGTCCGCGATGTATGTCGAGCGATTACTCAACGTCTAGTTTTGTACTCCATAACTATTGTTAAGCCATGAAGTGGTTGCGGCCGTCAAGTACGACCGCCAATTTCAGCCTACAAGCACAGTGTCCTGAACAGATATCTATGATTGTTGTAAAATGTTCTTTATCACATAGTTTACTTTCACATGTCCATTAAAGATATGATTCATATATGATGGCTCAGGTGTGATTCACTACAATAGTCTAACAGCTGCTGAGGGTGAGGCAAGCAAGGTTTACTGTTAAAATAAATGTGGCAATAGTCTACATTGAAACACAGGGTAAGGATACACTTCCAGGTCAGAGGTGACTATGACACACACATTTTATTCACGCATGCGTACTAGGTCGCGGACGGAGGGGGGCAGGGGGTCTTAAACGACCATTGTGTGTGTTTGGACATGGATAAGGTTAGGTCGGATTTACCCTGGATAACCTTAGTGATAACCGGCTTAGTGTGGAAGTGGCCTTATATTGGTCAGATCTAGTCTAGAAGCTGGTGTAAACTATTTATACTGAGAAAAAGGTGACCGACACAATAACATTGTCATTCCCTGTGTTTCATGTCATTCTGAGAAACTAATTTTCAACCAACGCAACATCCCAGTAAACTTCAAACCAGGCAACACCCTGAGACAGAGACGAGCGCATCCTAAAGACCGGACACCCCACACCCACAAAAACAATCTGGTGTATGCTATCCAGTGTAATGACGATTGCACCGATTCATATATTGGGGAAACAAAACAACCACTAAGTCGACACATGGCACAGCATAGACAGGCGAGCACTCTAGGTCAAGACTGCTGTTTCTCCCTTAGGTGCAGGTAAACAGCTCACTCTGTACAGATTCAGGACACGGAGGACGAATGGTACAAATGTGGCGGGAAGGAAGTCATCTGTGTCAAGGTTGAAAAAGCATCCCTGAACAGAGGAAGCGGTCTGTGGCACCACCTATCTCCTATAAAAGACACTGGGCCCCATTCAGCAACCGTTCTTAAGAACAAATGTTGTTCTTAGGCCCACTTACAAAGTTTTTAAGGAGATTTCTGTATTCACCAATGTTTTCTTAGCCTGGGTTTGTTTGTAGGTAAGAACAAAATCTACGAGTGCTCCAGAGCACTCTTAGGGTGGCCTATTTGTTCTTAAGTGTGACAAGTTCCCTTACTTCTATTGTCTAATGTTAAATTGTATATATATATATATGTATATATATATATATAGATAGATAGATAGATAGATAGATAGATAGATAGATAGATAGATAGATAGATAGATAGATAGATAGATAGATAGATAGATAGAAATATATATAGAGATATAGAGATAGATAGATGTATAGATGAGACAGACAGACAGACATATAGCAAAATGAGCAATATACAGACATTTCAAAATACCGTGTGCACACACACACACACACACACACACACACACACACACACACACACACACACACACACACACACACACACACACACACACACACACAATCATGAATTACAGGGGCGTTGATTTAGTGATTGGTGACTCTTTAAAAGACTCAACTCACACAATGGCAATGCTTTTGCTGCTACTGCAAGATGCCGCAGATCGTGCCCTGAGGAGGGAGCGCATATTTCACGACCATGTAGACCTATTTGCTCGAAGTGACGAATATTTATTTGAACGCTTTAGGCTACCGAGAGCAGTCCCCCCTTTCTTAAACTTTTGACATTATGTATTTCCCCCGCGGGATAATACGAATTTCTCTTCTTTAATCTGTTTGTGTTTTCTCCGTGTGTTTGATGTTCGTCTTTTCCGACGGATTTGCGCCCTTATATGGGGAATTAAGGATGTTTACCTATGCAAATTACGGAATTAAGGGTGTTTACATATGCATATTAGGGAAATAAGGGCATGTTTATATGCAAATTATGATAGACACGCACGCGCTAACCATTTGGCATTCAGCTACTAAAGAACAGCAGGTGGGAACAATTTGGGCGTTTAAGAACATGTCATGAATTTGAATGGACTCCTCTTAGGAAATCACTAGGAAGAACGATAAGAGGAAACGTTAGGAACGTATTGCTGAATGGAGCCCACTGTCCTTTAAAAGACTCTGCAATTTAGCCTCCAACAAATAACAAGATCTAGAAATGTTCTGCTCATTTTGTGCCATTTGTTTACAACTGAATGGAATGCGAACATAGATAATTCCAGTCTAACGACTGATTTGGGGCTGGTAGTAGTAGTGGCAGTAGTCATTCTACTGCGATCATTTTGCCACACAATACCTCAATGCTCAGGAGGGGAAATTCCACTTTTTGTCGACTGTCGTTGGCATTGACAGAAGGGTTGCTCTTTTGCATCGCAACAGTTGTTTTTCTGGAACCATCCTTGCCCAGGCACGCCCTTTTTATGTTGAAGCATAAATAGTTGGGGTTTTGGCACCAGCTGCTTGACTAGATCTGACCAATCAAAGTCAAAGAGCACAAACTGATGTAGCCTACTTGGATGGGAGGTGAATCGTCTTCTACGACAAACCGCACAGTCCAGTTGCGATCGATTGAATGCTCTGGGTGAATGAGATTATCCATAGATACATTTAAACATAGTTGAATTATTTTCATTTAAACACAAATTTATATTTAATTAAAATGAAGCGAAATACATCAATGATTCAATACAATCTTCTTTAAATAAACCAAGATCTAATTAAGTTGACCTGGCGCGCCCATCAATATTAGTAAGTAAGTGCTAACGACAAACTTTCTAATTGTCCTTATAGTAAATCCTCAAATTGCTTGTGAAGGCATTAATGCTCGAGTCAGATTACTACATATTTTTTCTTAAACTTATCAACTTTTATGGGAAGGATACACAAAAGCTACTCAAGCTTAGGGAGTGATGTGTTTGCTAACATTTGTCTGCTTTAAGTGCAGTTTCTGTGAAGTGGCATGCAGGCGCCTCAGCAAAGAAACAAACAAAAATATATCTCAGCCTCCTCATCCCCAAACTACAACATCAACAATGTGAGTCACAGTGGCTCGGCTCTACAACAACATGGCCGTCGCCGCAGATAAACACGATGAGCAGCAGATTGAGAAAGCAAAGCGAAGGAGCGCTCCCAGGCCCCAACCCCCTGCTGTGCATTCAAATTACTGTGCTCAATTTGACGGACCACTGTTGAGAAATTCCCTGGGATTGGTTGGTGTTATGTTTCTTTTTTTTTAAATTCATGCTCCCTTTCATATTTACGCCAGATATTTTCACCGCCCTTGTCGGCGGCAACAACCAAAGACCAAAGACTTATTTTGGAGAAAAGCACAGACCCTTTCTTGAAGAGCTTATTTATTCATCTTGGCTTGTATGTTGTGTGTATTTACAGTATATGTGGATTGATTAGGGATGTAAAAGTACATGTATTCAGAATCTGATTTTTTGGTTCGCGACAGAGGCATACCCAGGAGCTGTAATGGCCGGGTGATATAGTAATGTGTTTACAAAAAACAGTGCAACCCGTCCTTTAGTCAACTGGAGTCGTGGCTATAGCGATAGCGTCCAGGAGAAGCCATAGCTTGAAAACCCTCGTCCGTCGGGAACACTTAACTTTCCCGAAGAGATTTGTACATCCACAAAGACAAATGAATAAGACAAGTTATGCATTTTGCTTCCTTACTATATCCAAAATGAACTGAACCATGACCTTAAATCCGAGGTAAATACAGTATTGGGATGTGATCTTATGCACGGTTTGATTCAGAACATACTTGCCAACCCTCCCGATTTTCCCGGGAGACTCCCGAATTTCAGTGCCCCTCCCGAAAATCTCCCGGGGCAACCATTCTCCCGAATTTCTCCCGATTTCCACCTGGACAACAATATTGGGGGCGTGCCTTAAAGGCACTGCCTTTAGCGTCCTCTACAACCTGTCGTCACGTCCGCTTTTCCTCCATACAAACAGCATGCCGGCCCTGTCACATAATATATGTGGCTTTTACACACACATAAGTGAATGCAAGGCATACTTGATCAACAGCCATACAGGTCACACTGAGAGTGTCTGTATAAACAACTTTAACACTGTTATAAATATGCGCCACACTGTGAACCCACACCAAACAAGAATGACAAACACATTTCGGGAGAACATCCGCACCGTAACACAACATAAACACAACAGAACAAATACCCAGAACCCCTTGCAGCACTAACTCTTCCGGGACGCTACAATATACACCCCCGCTACCACCAAACCCCGCCGCCCCCCCATCTCCCGAATTAGGAGGTCTCAAGGTTGGCAAGTATGATTCAGAATCTATTCTCAGTTTGACCTGGCTGTCCATATACAGTCAATATTGTTTTAGTAAATAAGATTAAAAGTCAAATCTATAAACTAATCTAGCGGTTATCAACTTTTACTCAAAAATAATGCACATTTTCCCCACTGCGTCGATAAAAAAAACAAATTCTCCCAAGGAAGCCACAACAAGTGGCTTTGGAGACGCGGGTATCAGACCCTTGAGCTTGACCAACACCTAAGAATGTAACGACTGGTTACACCGGGCCGTGCCTTTATGTTGCACTTTGTTAGGGTTTTTCTGTGTTAGTTCCTGTCCTGTGCTTTTATTTTGGCGCCTCTTCCAGTTTTGATTGTGTTTTCCCCTGGCTGCTTCACTTCTGTCCCGGAGCATTTCCCTGCACCTGCTTTCTGTTTGCAATCTCTCTCTAGGTCGTCCTCAGACGAGCCTTCCATCGTTGCTTCCAGTCATCCCGATTCTCCATACATTTGGCCAGTTCCTTGGTACTCTGAGCTCCTGCATCCTTCTTGAGTATGTCCACGTATGTTAGTGTGGGACGTCCTCTTGACCGATGCCCATGTGTTGGTTCCCACAGTACCAATCTGCTGGCTGGCAGCTCCTGATGCCTTTGGTAGTGCCCTGCTAGTCTCATTCTCCTTACAGCAATCTTCTCACTCACCCTTGGTATTCCCTTGTAGAGGACTCTGTCGGTTACGTGCGCACTCTTGTTGATGTTATGCACTGCACGCAGCATCCTGGTGTAGCAACCATCCAGAGACCTCTCCAGGGTTGGCTTCAGGGTCCAGCATTCGCTGCCATAGAGGAGAACGGACTCAACTGTCGCGTAGAAGAAGCTGAGTTTGATTTGGCAGGGGAGGTTGGAGTTCCATACACTGGTCATGCAATCAGAACTATTTAAGTTGATCCTTTTCCCTACCTTCGTTGTCGGGACATTGTTGTCGATTCTCTATTCACTGGTGACCATAGACGATCCTTTTGATGCTAAGCGCAAGTACACTCGTACTTTGTGGACGCCGTCTGCTCCACATTTCCTGTAAGTGTTTTGCATTTTGTTTTGTTTTCATCATAGCTTGTCCGGTCAGAGCACTCCCCCGTTGCCCTCGCTTTTTGTTCGTTTTATCAATAAAGAATACATTTTTTACTGCACGCTGCTCCTCGTTCGTCTGCATCCTAAAATCATAACAACCTCCTGAGTCTTCCACGACGCACCGTTTATAAACGCTTGACAAAGAAATAGTTCATCTACTTTAAAAAGTGGTTTTGTTCAAAAAAGATTCAGCTTTTCAAGGTTTAACCAAGTGATTGTAAAATTGTAAATACACTGAAGCAAAAGCTGTGAGGAAGAATATCCATCCATCCATCCATTTTTTTACCGCTTGTCCCTCTCGTGTTCGCGGGGGTGCTGGAGCCTATCCCAGCTGCATTTGGGCGAAAAGGCGGGGTACACCCTTGCCAAGTTGCCACCAGATAGACAGACAATATTCACACACTAGGGTCAATTTCGTGTTGCCAATCAACCTTGTGCGGGAGAATAAACGTATCTTAATTGACATGAAATATTTAACCAACGTGGTCAGTTAATTTAGTACACCCAAACAAATCAGATTTGGATTTTTTTAAATTCACGAGCTCTGTAAAAAAAACAACTATTGTTCTAAAGTGTATTCTCTATCAAAGTCTGATGTTGCGATCCTAATGTTTGAATGGGTTGTATTATTTTTTGCCTACACATGATCTATATGAGTCTGCACATAAATTTGACACCAAAATGAAGGGGAAAGTTCAAAACAAACATTATAAACCAATTTTGAAGTATGAAATACATTCAACCAGCGATCAAGCCTATTTTTTAAGGGAATCACCAGTACTGTCTCAACGAGACCCACACATGATTTAGCGTTGTTAGGGCCTGATCCACTAAGATTCAAATACCACACGCTAAACAGCATGTGCAAACTATAAAATTGCATGTACTATTACTAGGCATGTTGCGTGCAATGTTCTAAGATTGCATGTACAATTGATAACTGGTGCGGACCCCCTTATTTAAATGAGGTCTTTGCATTTACTACAAGGTTTTCACCATGGATACATTAATTTACTCATTCATGTTTTCATGTGGTGTTTTGATTGGATCTGTAACATGCTGCAAACATGTAAACAATTTTTCTGGACATTTTAAAAGCAGTCCTATAAATTAAAAAAAGAACTTCCCCGAAAAAGAAAAAAAAAGTAAAAAAAAAAAGAAAATCCCAGCAGACACTAAAAGACATCACTTGAATTTGTTTACAATTATGTTGCTGAATAGATGAAAAGGCTTATATTTTTTATTTTCGACAAGCATACAAAGGACCGAGCTGCAGCGTGATCGCCTCTTTTCTCGCAGCTATTTTAGTGCAACTTTCAAATTGCACGTCCTTTCTCGACGTACTAAAAAAGGAGGCAAAACAGCTCCCGCAGTACCATTTCAATGTTGAAAAATCACACTGTGTGTGCTAAATGATCACATTTGCATTTTCTCCTCCTGGTACTGTGGGTGGTCTGATGATCAGCATATATTCTACATATTCATTAAGGCAGACACCAAATGGCTTGTGCTCTTAATTCTACTCACTCAAAAGACGCAATTCTCCACAAACATGTTTTGTAGATCAGCTTTGCGTGTGCTATCAGGTTTGCACGTATCTTAGTACACACAAACCTTTAGTAGATCAGGCCCTTAGTGTGCCTATCTTAACATAACTACACTGAATAAGTCATGTTTAGCTCCTTCTTAGCAGGGTAATTGTAGAATCCAAAGTGCGGCCAAACCTTTTCCTTCAGTGGAATTAGACCTGACTGTTTTCCTTTCTCCTCCATAGTGAAGCATTAGCAACATTTAAAAATAGCCAAGGTTAGCTGCACGCCGGACCGGCTCCCTCTTTGCCAGAAGTATACACTATGGAGGCTGTTACCGTACAAAGCGCAGAGATGGCTTGACCAACATCTTTTAATTATAGACTTAGACTAACTTTATTGATCCACAAGGGAAATTGTTCCTTTTTTAGACTTCAATTGTTGAAAATGTTCGATCTTAATAGGAATCCTGGTTCAGACTGTTTTTTGGGACATCTGGAATCTGTCCCTAAAGGGGGGATGCTGTGACGATCTGTCATTTCACTTCTCGACTTCTTTCAGCACTCCTAGTATCAAACCGACATTATTGCATACTGTTTCACCGTGTAATTCTGAAGCTATTTCATCTCCAGTATGAAAGAGGTACATTCTTGCATGTTTGCGAGGTTGGCATTTAGAGATGTTCGATAATATCGGCCTGCCGATATTATCGGCCGATAAATGCTTTAAAATGTAATATCGGAAGTTATCGGTATCGTTTTTTTTATCATCGGTATCGTTTTTTTAATTTTATTTTTTTTAATTAAATCAACATAAAAAACACAAGATTCACTTACAATTACTGCACCAACCCAAAAAACTTCCCTCTGTTATGTCTTGGCGAAAAGGAGGACTCAGATGCAGAGGAGTGACAATTGACTCAGACCTTTATTTAAACAATTCCTTGCTATCTCTAGGACAGAGTGATTAAAGAAAGTGGCTACAAAATCTATCTAAGATATATTCAAGCACCTATAGGGTATTAGCGTAGGACATAAGGCAATAAACAGAAAATCACTCCATAAGGAGGAACAGGCAATAGCCAAAAAGTTATATGAGTCGAATACACAAAAAAAAACCCAACAATCTATAATGATCTACAAAAAGGAAATTCTCTCATGCTAAAAGGTTGAGACGCTATAAACAGAAAGTATGTATGAAATATTTGAGAGGCCTGAAAACTAAAAGCGCTCCAGAAGGAGGGGAAAAAAGGAAGACAAGGCACTATGAAAATTGATACAAAAAGACTTGACCAAAAACTTAGCAAAAGAAAATCACTCTCTCAGAGGGAACAAAGGAATCAATAAACAAAGCGAGACAATACTTATCAAAGTTGGTAGATGGCTGTGAACAAGGCTGTGGACAAGGCTGGAGGTACGTAGCGAGACGATATACTCTGGCAACAAGACAGGGGAAGACGAGGACTATATACACATGAGGGAGGGTGACACAGGTGGACACAATCAGGCAATCAGGAGAGACATCAGACCAGTGACACAGGAGGAAGGGCAAGTGGCCTGAAACGAGAGGAGGATTAGAATTTTCAAAATAAAACAGGAAATGTGCCAGACAACCCCAAAACAGGACTTCCCTCACCACGGTGTGACAGTACCCCCCCCTCTATGGCCGACTCCGGACGGCCCAGACTGTTCGGGGTGGTCTCTGTAGAAGTCCCTGATGAGAGTGGGGTCGACAATGTGGCGGGAAGGAACCCACTGTCTCTCTTCGGGTCCATATCCTTCCCAATCCACCAGGAATTGTCTGCCCCGACCCCGGTTGCGCACTGCCAACAAGCGTTTAACCTTGTATACTGGTCCACCTTCAATTACTTCGGGTGGTGGAGGGGACGTGGTGGCCGGGACCATGGTGCTTTCTTTGGCTGGTTTGACCTGACTGACGTGAAAGGTGGGATGGACGCGGAGGGATCGGGGCAGACGAAGCCGAACCGCTGCAGGTCCGACGAGCTTGGTAATTGGGAATGGACCTACAAAGCGTGGTGCCAGTTTCCTTGATGTGACCTTGAGATGTAAGTTCTTGGCTGAAAGCCAGACTCTCTGACCGGGTTCGTACGCAGGCGCAGGTCGTCTCTTGCGGTCTGCCGCTCTCTTCATCCGATCTTGTTGTCTAGTCAATACTTGACGGGCGGCTGCCCAAATGCGGCGACAACGTCGGACCATGGCATGGGCGGAGGGGACCGACACTTCTGACTCATTCTCTGGAAAGAGAGGAGGCTGGTACCCTAAGGCACAATGAAAGGGAGAGAGGCCGGTGGCTGATGTAGGCAGCGAATTGTGCGCATACTCTACTCAGACCAGGTGTTTGCTCCATGTGGAGGGGTTCTGGCAGACCAAGCACCGGAGGCCGGTTTCCAGCTGCTGGTTGAGTCGTTCGGTCTGGCCGTTGGCTTCTGGATGATATCCTGATGTCAGGCTGGCCTTGGCTCCAATGAGTCGGCAGAACTCCCCCCAGAACCGTGATACAAACTGTGGTCCCCGGTCTGAAACAATGTCTTTGGGAAATCCATGAACTCGGAATACATTAGTCATCATAGTCTCTGCCGTCTCTTTGGCGGATGGTAATTTAGGCATAGCAATGAATCTGACCATTTTGGAGAATCTGTCGACCACGGTGAGGACGGTGGTGTTACCTTGTGAGACCGGGAGGCCTGTAACGAAGTCCATCGAGATGTCTGACCACGGTCTGGAGGGAATGGGGAGCGGCTGGAGAAGTCCCATGCGAGACCTGGAAGACATTTTGTTCCTGGCACAGACCGAACAGGCCTCTACGTACTCCCGGACCTCCGTCTCCATGGCTGGCCACCAGAACCGCCGGGAGATCACAAACATGGTTCTTTTAACTCCCGGATGGCACGAAAGCAGCGAGGTGTGAGCCCAATGAATCACCCGGGGACGCAGCTCAGTGGGGACAAACAATCGATTAACAGGACATCCCCTAGGTGGCGGGGCCACACCGTTAGCTTGCTTTACCTCTGTTTCTATTGGCCAAGTTACCGCTCCTACCACACAGTTCAGTGGAAGGATAGTCTCAGGTTGCTTGGCCTCAAGCTCGGGGTCGAATAATCGTGACAAGGCGTCTGGCTTGACGTTGCGGGACCCCGGCCTGTAGGAGAGCGAGAAGGAAAAGCGATTAAAAAAAAGCGCCCACCTGGCCTGGCGAGAGTTGAGTCTCTTAGCCTTCTTTATGTATTCCAGGTTCTTGTGATCTGTCCAGACGATGAACGGGTGTTCGGCCCCCTCAAGCCAATGCCTCCATGGCGAGCTTCACCGCCAGCAACTCACGATTGCCGACATCATAGTTCTTTTCAGCATTGGACAGCCGCCGCGACAGAAAGGCACATGGATGCATCTTGCCGTCCTGTTGAGAACGTTGAGACAGGACCGCTCCCACTCCTTCATTAGAAGCGTCCACCTCCACGACGAACTGGCGCTGCGGGTCAGGAATGGTGAGGATGGGCGCTGAGGTGAAGCGGAGTTTGAGTGTCTGGAAGGCCCTCTCTGCTTCCGGAGACCAGTGGAACCGCACCTGGGGAGAGGTAAGAGCATGGAGAGGAGCAGCTATTGCGCTGAAGCTTCTGACAAACCGCCTGTAAAAGTTAGCAAAACCCAAGAATTGCTGAACCTTCTTGCGGTTGTCAGGTGTAGGCCAATCGGCCACAGCGCTAACTTTAGCCGGATCCATCTGCACTCTTCCAGGAGCTACAATGAAGCCCAGGAAGGAGACAGTGTCGGCATGAAAAACACTCTTTTCAGCTTTAACATACAAGTCATTGTCCAAAAGTCTCTTTAAAACCTGGGTTACGTGGACTTGGTGAGTGTCACTGTCAGGAGAATAAATCAATATATCGTCAAGGTAGACGTACACAAAATGGTCCAGGAAGTCTCTTAGAACTTCATTGATCATTGCTTGGAACACGGCGGGGGCATTGGTGAGTCCGAAGGGCATGACCCTGTATTCATAGTGGCCGCTGGGTGTGTTGAATCCAGTCTTCCACTCGTCTCCCTCTTTAATTCGGACCAGATGGTAAGCGTTGCGTAGATCCAGTTTGGTGAATATTTTGGCCTGTTGGAGTTGGTCGAAGACAGAGGACATGAGGGGAAGAGGGTAACGGTTCTTAATAGTAATGTCATTGAGTGGGCTGTAATCAATGCAGGGTCTTAACGACCCGTCTTTCTTCTTCACAAAGAAGAACCCTGCTCCTGCTGGCGATGATGACGGGCGGATCAAGCCAGCTTTCAGTGATGCAGAGATGTATTCATTCATGGCTGCCCTTTCTGGACCAGAGACAGAGTACAGGCGCCCCTTGGGAATAGTGGCCCCGGGCAGTAAATCAATGGCACAGTCGTAGGAACGGTGGGGTGGAAGTGACAGAGCCTTAGTCTTGCTGAAAACTTGTCGTAGGTGGTGGTAACAGGAGGGAACAGAATTCAAGTCCGGAAATTCTGAGTCTGTGGCAGGATTGGCAGAAAAAAGATTAATTTCCTTGACATTTTTCTTTTGGACAGTAGAAAAACTACATTTCTGGGTACATTCCCTTCCCCATACACTGATCTTCCCTGTTTTCTAGTCAACATGAGGGTTATGCTGGTACAACCATGGATACCCCAAAATTAGCGGATGAGAGGGAGAAATAATCAGGTATGGACAAATTTGTTCCTGATGGCCGTCTATGTTCATTTGGAAAGGTTCACTGATGTGTGTGATGGTGAAAAGCTCCTTACCATTTAGAGAACTGGCCCTAATGGGTTTAGCTAGTGGTTCTGACTTGAGTCCTAGTCTCCTAGCTAAACCCCAGTCCATCAGACTCTCATCTGCCCCAGAGTCTATTAGCGCCTCTAGAATAGTGGTCGTGTGATGAGTTATCGTGATCTTGGTAAGAATACGTGGCATCTGAGGAACAGCCGGAACGTGACTCACCGCCTGGGGTACCTTGGTTGGACACGAAACGACAAGATGGCCACCCTCTCCACAGTAGAAACATCTTCCCTCCATCAGCCGCTTGCGTCGCTCCTCTGGGGTCAGTCGGGCTCTCCCCAGCTGCCTGGGTTCCTCCTCCCGAGTTGTGCGTAGGTGAGGAAGTAGCTCCGGAGGTGGGCGCCGAGTCGTCGACCAGCTAGGTGCGAAAGGACGGGTGGTTCTCCCTGCAGCTTCCGATCCTCCTCCTCGCTGTCGTTTGAGCTGGGTTAGTCTGTTGTCCGTCCTGATAGCGAGCGCGATGAGGGCATCTAGGTTATCGGGTAGATCCAGGGGAATGAGGAGGTCCTGTATGAAAGCTCCGAGCCCCTTAAGAAAAACATCATAGAGCGCCATGTCCTCCCACCCACTTTCAGCTGCCAGCGTGCGGAAGCAGATGGCGTAGTCGCACACGGAGCCGCTGCCCTGCTTTATGCTGCTTAGCTCTTGTGCCTTTTCTCTGCTGGAGGACACCGGGTCAAAAGTTCTTGTTAGAGCAGCTTGAAAGTCTTTAAATGAGTGGCAGAGTGACGAGTTCCGCCCCCATTCGGCAGAAGCCCACGCCTTGGCTCTATCCGTAAGATGGGAAATCATGAAAGCAATCTTGGAGCGGTCAGTGGGAAATGCATGGGGCATCAGTTCATAATGAATAGCACAGTCAATCAAAAAGGTCTTGCACAAACCGGGAGCGCCAGCGTATGGCGCCGGAGGAGCTAGCTTGCATCCGGCTCCGGGAGGAGGTGAAGACAGGGTGGGAGCAGCGGGTGGCGTGGGGGGCTGGGACGCCGGAATCGGTCGAGCAAACTGCTCAAGTAGTCCTTGTAGCTGGGAGGACAGGTGACCCATGTTTGCTGCCATCGCCGTCTGAAACTCCTCCTGTCGGGCGAGCCGTGATTCCTGGGTGTGCAGGATTTCCGTCAGTTGTTTAGCCTCTGCTGAGTCCATACTGGCCAGAGTATACTGTTATGACTTGGCGAAAAGGAGGACTCAGATGCAGAGGAGTGACAATTGACTCAGACCTTTATTTAAACAATTCCTTGCTATCTCTAGGACAGAGTGATTAAAGAAAGTGGCTACAAAATCTATCTAAGATATATTCAAGCACCTATAGGGTATTAGCATAGGACATAAGGCAATAAACAGAAAATCACTCCATAAGGAGGAACAGGCAATAGCCAAAAAGTTATATGAGTCGAATACACAAAAAAAAACCCAACAATCTATAATGATCTACAAAAAGGAAATTCTCTCATGCTAAAAGGTTGAGACGCTATAAACAGAAAGTATGTATGAAATATTTGAGAGGCCTGAAAACTAAAAGCGCTCCAGAAGGAGGGGAAAAAAGGAAGACAAGGCACTATGAAAATTGATACAAAAAGACTTGACCAAAAACTTAGCAAAAGAAAATCACTCTCTCAGAGGGAACAAAGGAATCAATAAACAAAGCGAGACAATACTTATCAAAGTTGGTAGATGGCTGTGAACAAGGCTGTGGACAAGGCTGGAGGTACGTAGCGAGACGATATACTCTGGCAACAAGACAGGGGAAGACGAGGACTATATACACATGAGGGAGGGTGACACAGGTGGACACAATCAGGCAATCAGGAGAGACATCAGACCAGTGACACAGGAGGAAGGGCAAGTGGCCTGAAACGAGAGGAGGATTAGAATTTTCAAAATAAAACAGGAAATGTGCCAGACAACCCCAAAACAGGACTTCCCTCACCACGGTGTGACACCCTCCCCCATTTACACTCATTCACACAAAAGGGTTGTTTCCTTCTGTTATTAATATTCTGGTTCCTACATTATATATCAATATATATCAATACAGTCTGCAAGGGATACAGTCCGTAAGCACACATGATTGTGCGTGCTGCTGGTCCACTAATAGTACTAACCTTTAACAGTTAATTTTACTCATTTTCATTAATTACTAGTTTCTATGTAACTGTTTTAATATTGTTTTACTTAGTTTTTTTTAAGAAAATGTTTTTAATTTATTTATCTTATTTTATTTTATAATTTTTTTAAAAAAGGACCTTATCTTCACCATACCTGGTTGTCCAAATTAGGCATAATAATGTGTTAATTCCACGACTGTATATATTGGTATCGGTTGATATCGGTATCGGTTGATATCTGTATCGGTTGATATCAGTATCGGTAATTAAAGAGTTGGACAATATCGGAATATCGGATATTGGCAAAAAGCCATTATCGGACATCCCTATTGGCATTGTTACACTCAGTTCTAAATGTGGAAAACAGAATATTTTTTTGTAATTAGGAAAAGTTGATAATTATTATTTATTTATCAATCAATCAAAGTTTATTTATATAGCCCTTAATTACAAGTGTCTCAAAGGGCTGCTCAAGCCACAACGACATCCTCGGCTCAAATCCCACATCAGGGCAAGAAAAAACTCAACCCTATGCGATACAATGAGAAACCTTGGAGGGGACCTCTGATGTGGGGACACCCCTGGGCGACCGGTGCAATGGACGTCTAGTGGATCTAGTTCATAGTGTGAGAGTCCAGTCCATAGTGGGGCCAGCAGGGGATCATCTTGAGTGGAGACAAGTCAGCAGTGCAGACACGTCCCCAACTGATGCACAGATGAGTGGTGCACCCCGGGTCCCGACTTTGAACAGCTAGCGCATCATCTGTGGTCACCTGATAACCTCTCCACGCAGGAGAGGGGGGCAGAGCAGAAAAGAGATGGCAGATCAACTGGTCTAAAAGGGGGGTCTATTTAAAGGTTTGCGTATACAAATGAGTTTTAAAATGGGACTTAAATGCTTCCATACCGCTTTGGGGCGGTATAGCCCGGTTGGTAGAGTGGCCGTGCCAGCTACTTGAGGGTTCCAGGTTCCATCCCCACTTCAGCCATCCGAGTCACTGCCATTGTGTCCTTGGGCAAGACACTTTACCCACCTGCTCCCAGTGCCACCCACACTGGTTTAAATGGAACTTAGATATTGGGTTTCACTATGTAAAAGCGCTTTGAGTCACTAGAGAAAAAGCGCTATACAAATATCATTCACTTCAAAAATATATAATTCACTTCTACTGACACAAAAGATAATTATGCAGGCATGATGATAGATGTAAAGAGATTCAGCCGTCCCTCGTGTAAGGCTGTTAATTGGTTCCGGTTCTCAGGAGAGAAAATTGGCTGAAAGGGAAGCAACTTATGGGAGAAGATTTATTGAAGTGCATCCCAATGACAGTGACAGCGGCCCCTTGGGCTGAAGGGGTTTTAGGGCGGCTGGCCCTGGTCCTGGGACAAACCAGGTTGTCAAAGCTACGATGGTTTTGTCAATTTCCCCTTCGTCCTTCTGCACAATTCCAATTAGTTATCTTTTGGAACATTATGGCCGCCTGGGCCGGTTGCAGAACACCGACGCGACCTTGCAGGTTCTGAGGTATGCATCACTTTCTTGTAGGATTTAAGCTTATCTTCAGAGGCTGCATCTATTTATTTGTCCTTTTCTCCCCGTCTCTTGGAATGGAGGTCAATTCCCCACCAAGCTCCTATCTGTTCTTGCTGACAAAACATTACACCTTCCACAACAACACACCTCCTCTTTGAGAGAACTGATTATAAATGGTCAATTTGAAAATAGACCTGAAAGTCCCCTTGGGCTGCTTTCCATTGTTAAATTGGAAACAAAAAAAAAGGGGGGGGGGGGATGTGTTGGGGGGTGGACAAGGACAAGTCAGTCCACTTGCTGCTGTCCTGATATGTCGGGAGGCAGGCGGGACGTAACAAACACATGGCGAAGGACGACGTTAGAGAGGAAAAGGGCGGGGGCAAGCGGAGGATCTTCAACATCTCGCCTTCAGCATTTATGTCACAAGTCTCGGGCAGAGAGTCCATGGATCACTGCGGTGAGCGCGTGGTGGTGGCACTATCAGGAAAAGCCATAGGCTGTCAGGGAATGCGCAGCGTTCATATTTCACCGCCGACAGCCCCCTTTTCCCGTCTCGCGGCCTCACTCACAGCGGCCTTTGAGGATAATATCTTCACATCTCTCCGTGCTGAGAGGCTATTTTTAAATAGATATTTATTTCACTCGCTCCATTTGTCTTCAGCCTGTCCTTTTTGTCTCTCGGGCACGACTTTACTTCCTGTGACCGCATGGGGGGGGGGACGCTGATGGCGACGCAGACTTCCTGTCATAGATTGGACAATCGCTAACCCAACACAATACAGTTTTAATGCCGTAAACGCACCAATTGACGCCTCGATTCAATTACCCACCACGTCTCCCTTGGGCGCAAGGTGTGCAAATAACCACCGGGGTCTCTGATAACCACTTAGTCAAAAAACCTTGGCTATAACTGTAAACAATCTCCTGATAGAATGTTGTTATTATCTCCACAAGATGGCAGTAGCTACATTTGAAGTATCATGAGCGGTCCAGCAACCAACAGCTTTATCTACCTCTGCATGTGCTTTAAAGGCCTACTGAAACCCACTACTACCGACCACGCAGTCTGATAGTTTATATATCAATGAGGAAATCTTAACATTGCAACACATGCCAATACGGCCGGGTTTGATTAGTAAAGTGCAATTTTAAATTTCCCGCGAAATATTCTGCTGAAAATGTCTCGGTATGATGACGTTTGCGCGTGACTTCACGGATTGTGCGGACAAATTGGGACACCATTGTGGCCAGCTATTAAGTCGTCTGTTTTCATCGCAAAATTCCACAGTATTCTGGACATCTGTGTTGGTGAATCTTTTGCAAATTGTTTAATGAACAATGAAGACAGCAAAGAAAAAAGCTGTAGGTGGGAAGCGGTGTATTAGCGGCTGGCTGCAGCAACACAACCAGGAGGACTTTGAGTTGGATACGCGCCACTGTGAGTACGCAGCTTTGGCTTCCAAACATTTGATCGCTTGCCCGTACGTGCGTGCCGCTATGTGCATGTCACGTACGTAACTTTGGGGAAATATATGTGCTGTATGAACTTTACGGAGGTGAACGGTACTTTGGGCTGTGGGATTGAGTGTGTTGTGCAGGTGTTTGAGTATTATTGGTGGCTTATATAGACGGGAGGGGAGAGGTGTTTGTTATGCGGATTAATTTGTGGCATATTAAATATAAGCCTGGTTGTGTTGTGGCTAATAGAGTGTATATATGTCTTGTGTTTATTTACTGTTTTAGTCATTCCAAGCTGAATATCAGGTCCCACCCGCCTCTCACAGCATCTTCCTTATCTGAATCGCTTCCACTGCCCTCTAATCCTTCACTCTCACTTTCTTCATCCAGAAATCTTTCATCCTCGCTCAAATTAATGGGGTAATCGTCGCTTTCTCGATCCAAATCGCTCTCGCTGCTGGTGGCCATAGTTGTAAACAATGTGCAGATGTGAGGCGCTCCACAACCTGTGACGTCACGCTACTTCCGGTACAGGCAAGGCTTTTTTATCAGCGACCAAAAGTTGCGAACTTTATCTTCGATGTTCTCTACTAAATCCTTTCAGCAAAAATATGGCAATATCTCGTATGTCACATAGAATGGACCTGCTATCCCCGTTTAAATAAGAACATTTCATTTCAGTAGGCCTTTAAAATGTTGCTATTCAGCTGGTGGTGTGAACCATGTCTTGCACTTGCTTAACTGTTGTGTACTATTAATACTGACGGTGCAGATCTCTAATAATAAACACATTAGAAAGGTATGGAATCAGAGGGTTGGTCTTCAACTGGATAAGAAGCTACTTAACCAACAGGAAGCAATATGTGAAGATAGACGAATACACTTCCACAGAGCTGAAAATATTTTGTGGCGTACCTCAGGGATCAATACTCAGACCAAAATTGTTCAATCTCTATATAAATGACATTTGTAAAGTTACAAAGGACTTAAATTTAGTATTATTTGCAGATGATACAAGTGCATTTTGTTCAGGAGAGAACACACAGAAGATAATACAAATAAAAACAGAAGAAATTAACACATTAAAAAGATAATTTGACAAAAACAGACTATCTTTGAATCTCAGTAAGACTAAAATAATGCTATTTGGTAACAGTAGAAGAGAAAGTCAAACACAATTACAATTAGATGGAGTAGATATTGAAAGGGTAAAATAAAACACATTTTGGGGTGTAATAATAGATGATAAAATGAATTGGAAATCTCATGTAAAAAATATACAACATAAAGTAGCAAGAAACACGTCAATAATGAATAAAGCAAAATATGGCGACTTGTCCAGGGTGTACCCCGCCTTCCGCCCGAATGCAGCTGAGATAGGCTCCAGCACCCCCCACGACCCCAAAAGGGACAAGCGGTCGAAAATGGATGGATGAATGTTCTGCACCAAAAATTACTTCATATTCTCTACTGCTCGCTAGTGTTACCATATCTGAGTTATTGTGCAGAAATATGGGGAAACAACTACAAATGTGCACTTCATTCACTAACTGTGTTACAAAAAAGATCAGTTACAATAATACATAATGTTGGATATAGAGAACATACAAACCCTTTATTTATTAAATCGCAAATATTGAAATTCAACAATTTGGTGCATTTGCAAACAGCTAAAATGATATATAAAGCAAACTATAACCTGCTAGCCAAGAATGTACAACAATTATTCTCAACAAAAGAGGAAAAATATAACCTTAGAGGAAAATCCAATTCAAAACATGTGAATGCACGTACAACATTTAAAACCTTTAGCATATCAGTATGTGGAATTAAATTATGGAACGGATTAACCAAATAAATCAAACAAAGTACCAATATGATTCAGTTTAAGAGACTGTTCAAACTACAAGTGTTCACAAAGTACACAGAACAAGAATGATGATGAACATCTTTTTTTTTTATTGAGATAAAGATTATTTAAGTATTTAATATGTGTTTGCTTACTATGGTATATTATATTATTTATTTATTATTTGTTCACTGTTCTGTTACAGAGAACAAGGAAATAGGATAAAATTGCTATGGTATGAAAAGGGGTAGGATTAAATAAGCTCTGCTTCTTTCTACTCCTTTTCGGACGTGCTGTAATGAAACAACTGGAAATATGTGATGAATTACATTGTATCGTATGCATGTTCCAAATAAACGGAAACTGAACTGAACTGAACAATGGTTCTGTTGCTGCTGTGTTGTGTACTACAGCGAAACCTATTTTAGCGGCCAACTTATTTTGCCTCCCTGAATAGTTTTTATTTTTTAAATCAGAATTTTACTGTAACGATACGTGATGCTGATCGATTGAGTCTTACCCCGAAATTCCACCAGGTGCGTTCCATTGCGGCGGCGCTGCGGGTTTTCTGCGTGTTCCTCCAACACCATAGACAGCAGACGGCATTAGTGACGACCCCAACAAGTTCTCGATGTGGGATACATTCAACAACAAACAGGCAGGAGGTCCAACTAGAGAAGGAGAGGAGGGATGAACTTTGTTGGATTTGTCTTCAATGCAGCATTTGGAAAGTTATTGTTATTTTTAACGGTTTACTCTTTTAAGGCTCAACTTGCTACGATATGGATCGATTGGTGCTTTCTTCCATAATTTTTAGGTTTGGTCATTTAATAAATAATGGCAATCATGCGGTTTATGTAAACCTACTATTGACTATACCAGGGGTCAGCAACCCAAAATGTTAAAAGAGCCATATTGGACCAAAAATACAACAACAAAAAAATCTGTCTGGAGCCGCACAAAATGGAAAGCCTTATATAAGTGTTATAATGAAGGCAACACATGATGTAAGTATCTATATTAGCTATATCAGCCTACTATCAAAATGACTTTTCAGAGGGTGTGATAACTCCTGGAAATTACTGGCTTAGAATGGCCATAGGTAAATATGTTGTTGTGTACGGGAGGAGGAGACGGCACATACAACAGGGGTGTAGTATTAAGCTCTATTTTATTTATATACATGAACTATACATATAAATAATACATAATAATATTAATAAACAAGGGTATGGAGTGTGACTGAGCCAAAAGGGTGTATATGTGTTTGACTATTCATCCATCCATTTTCTACCGCTTATTCCCTTCGGGGTCGCGGGGGGCGCTGGAGCCTATCTCAGCTACAATCGGGCGGAAGGTGGGGTACACCCTGGACAAGTCTATGTGTAGAAATTAACTGCTGAGTGTTACCGGAGTGCTGGATCCGTGAGCAGGCAGGAAGTCGAGGGTGATAGAGAGGCGTTGAAGGTCCGTGTTCAGGCGGGAGGTCGAGATCCAAGAGGCAGTCAGGGAAGCAGAGGGACCGCGGGGAGATGAGACACACTGCTCGTCACGCGGGAACGAAGGGGTAGCTGCAAGGAACAACAAGGGAAGAACACAAGACCAATCAACACGACGGGGGAGAAACACGGAGAGAGAAATGCATAGAGCTTCGTTAGACGGCTTACTGTACTCGAACAGAAGACTACGTTCTGACGCGGGATAGCAGGTTGTGCAGGCTTATGAAGGCAGGCCTGGAGATCAGCTTCAGGTGTGCTGATTGCCGGTGATTGATTGCAGCTGTGCACCGGCGCAGCCTCTCTTGGAGGCGCTATCAGCACAGCGCACAGATGAGTGCGCATTGGAATGCGCACTTGCCGTGACAGATGTGTATGTGTTCAAGTTGAAGGAAACGGAAACTACAAATAAAATGACCTCAAATATACCTAAAATACGAGGCATAATGATACATTATGTACATACAGCTATCACGTTAGCATCGATTAGCTTGCAGTCATGCAGTGATCAAATATGTCTGATTAGCACTCCCCACAAGTCAATAACATCAACAAAGCTCACTGTGGAGAGGCGGGGCCGGCAGTCCGACGGCAAGGCAGGGCACACCGGAGCCCGCCCCAAGATGGCGGCGAGGAGGCGCGGATGGCGAGCAAGCGGCGAATGGCCCCCCGAACAGGAAGACGATTATGAGGTTGAAGAAGAAGAAGAAGAAGAAGAAGAAGAAGAAGAAGAAGAAGAAGAAGAAGAAGAACAAGAAAAAGAACAAGAACAAGAACAACAAGAAGAAGAAAAAGAATAAGAAGAAGTAGAAGTAGAAGAAAAAGAAGAAGCAGACAAAGAGGAAGTAGACAAAGAAGTAGACAAAGACAAAGAAGAAAAAGACAAAGAAGAAGAAGAAAAAGACAAAGAAGAAGACAAAGGCAAAGAAGAAGACAAAGAAGATGAAGAGGAAGAAAAAGAACAGGTGAAGGAGGAGGAGAAGACCGGAGGCACAGGTGGTCGTAGCCGTCCTCACTTCCCGCTCCCTCAAAAAGGGGGGGGTGGGAGTAGGCTCAGCCGGTCGGAGTCCCGGCTTGCGTCCGGCGATGGAGGACTGTGGAGAGGCGGGGCCGGCAGTCCGACGGCGAGGCAGGGCACACCGGAGCCCGCCCCCAAGATGGCGGCGAGGAGGCGCGGACGACGAGCAAGTGGCGAGGCGGAGCGCGCCGAGATCGACGCCGCACCAGGTGCGTGGAGCGCCCAGCTGGGCACAATTTAATAATCATCTCCAACGGTGTAAAAGGGTGGCAGCCGGAAACGTGAGGGAGAGAGGCGGAGAGAGGAAACGGAGCCAGAGAGAAGCGGATGCCGAGCGAGAGCGGAAAAGAGCACACGGAAGATGACGATGGACGCAGCTGAAAAGCTGGAGCAGAGGAGCGAGGAGAGAGAGACTGAGAAAGGCAAGGCTGAAAAGCAACCCGGCGAGAGACATTTATTTGCAAAAATAAAAGAAGTCTACACCTGCTCACCAGTATGTCATTTCTTGGTGGTCCTTGGAACCCACACGACGGCTTGAGACTGTCACACTCACCTTTGTGCATTAACGCACAGCATAAAACGCTTGATGGACAAATAGAGACAAAGAAGGAATGGCATAAAACACGTCTTTCTGTGGCAGTATCAAGGAAAGTTGTGTGTGTAAACAAACCACGGTGCGTTCAAGGACTTCCGAAATTAGGACAAAATGGTGCGCCCCAAATACTCTCATCAGTGAACCATGTTTAATGTAAACAGTGGGTTTTCTAACAATTAGGAAGGTTTGCGTCGTGTTTGTCCTCCTACAGAAACCATATTAAAACAAAAAAAATATTTTTTTCCCTCTTTTTCCATTTTCATACATTTTTGAAAAAGCTCCAGGGACTATACAGACTGTACGTACTATCCTTACGTCCACATACACGTGATATCATTCCGCGCCAAAAAGCACTCTGATTAGTTCATTTGTTATCAATCTTTCAACGAATCAGGAAATAAAAGCTCCCTACTTTCACCACCACAACAATCCAGTGCTTCCTATCATATATAATAAGAGCCACCAGACTTTAGTGGCCACTTTTGTGGTTTACCTTAAAGGGGAACTGCACTTTTTTGGGGAAATTTTGCCGATCATTCGCAATCATTATGAGGGACAAGAACTCGTATGTCTTTTTGATGATTTTAAAGAGGATAAAAAACGCTTGCAAGATGCGGCTAATGAAAGTTACCGTTGTAGCCTTCAAAGCCCTCTAAAACAACTTCAAAATCCTGCATCAACACTTTATATACACACTGCAAGTAAATATATATATATATATATATATATATATATATATATATATATATATATATATATATATATATATATATATATATATATATATATATATATATATATATATATATATATATGTATAAAAGATGTAGTAACAGACACGTTCATAACAATATGTAACATGTTCAATATTTACTGTATTTTGGTCACTTTATGCATTTCCAGAACTTCTTTCCTGAGCGCATTTATTTCCGTTTGCACAGCTGTGTGTTCCTACTTCCGGAAAAAAACATGAGTGCTTTCTAATCATGGTTTAAGAACAACATTTATCAATGAGCTATTGCAAGGAATTTAGGGATTTCACCATCTAAGGTCTGAAAAATAATCAAAAGGTTCAGAGAATCTGGAGAAATCCCTGCACGTAACATTGCATGACCGTGACCTTTGATCCCTCAGGCAGTACTGCATCAAAAAGCGACATCATTGTGTAAAGGATATCTCCACATGGGCTCAGGAACACTTCAGAAAACCGCTGTCAGTAACTACAGTTGGTCGCTACATGTGTAAGTGCAAGTTAAAACTCTACTATGCAAAGCAAAAGCCATTTATCAAATGGTAAATGGGTTATACTTGTATAGCGCTTTTCTACCTTTAAGGTACTCAAAGCGCTTTTGATATCATTTCCACATTCACCCATTCACACACACATTCACACACTGATGGCAGGAGCTGCCATGCAAGGCCCTAACCACGACCCATCAGGAGCAAGGGTGAAGTGTCTTGCTCAAGGACACAACGGACGTGACGAGGTTGGTAGAAGGTGGCGATCGAAACAGGAACCCTAGGGTTGCTGGCACGGCCACTCTCCCAACCACGGCACGGCGTCCCTATCAACAACATCCAGAAACGCCGCCGTGTTTGCTGGGCCAGAGCTGATCTAAGATGGACTGATGCGAAGTGGAAAAGTGTTCTGTGGTCTGATGAGTCCACATTTAAAATTGTGAAGGCACCATTAATGCTCAATGGTATATACAGGTTTTGGAGCAACATATTTTGCCATCCAAGCAACGTTTTCATGGACGCCCCTGCTTATTCCAGCAAGACAATGCCAAGCCACGCGATACAACAGCGTGGCTTCATAGTAAAAGAGTGCGGGTACTAGACTGGCCTGCCTGTAGTCCAGACCTGTCTCCCATTGAAAATGTGTGGTGCATTATGAAGCCTAAAATACCACAACGGAGACCCCGGACTGTTCAACAACCTAAGCTGTACATCAATCAAGAATGGGAAAGAGTTCCACCTGAAAAGCTTCAAAAATTGGTCTCCTCAGTTCCCAGACGTGACCTGAGTGTTGTTAAAAGGAAAGGCCATGTAACACAGTGGTAAAAAGGCCCCCCTGCCAACTTTTTTGCAATATGTTAAATTTTAAGTTAATGATTTGCAAAAAAAAAAAAAGTTTCTCAGTTCGAACATTAAATATCTTGTCTTTGCAGTTTATTCAATTGAATATAAGTTGAAAATGATTTGCAAATCATTGTATTCTGTTTTTATTTACAAATTACACAACGTGCCAACTTCACTGGTTTTGGGGTTTGTACAACATTAAGGCAAAAGGAAACAGAAACATATTCATATATGACAAATAACACTACATTCAAAATGTAATGGCATTGTAAGATCACACAATGATGCAGATTGTGAGCCCTTTTTAGCCAAGCTTTCCGGTAATTGGAGTCATGACGAACTCCCCCTGACAGGAAGTGTTAGATTAATAAACACAAGCAATGAGATGTTAGTAAATCGTAATGATTCTTCGTAGGATCCACAGTATGTATTTTTTTATTTTTTTGGAGAGACCGCTTTTTCTTTGCAGCCATTCATCACGGAAAAGGTGGGAGGGAACCTTCGCCGTGATCAGATGTGGCGTGTGCGTTGCGCCTACGACGTGCTTTGCCGTGGAATACATTAAAGGCAGGGTGAGCATTGGTATCATCAGATATAGCGGGGGGAAGGGGGGTGAATTGAAGTGGTCATGAACCCGGTGTCAAACTCCAATGGCTGAATGCCGACAGATAAAACAAACAAGGCTGCCTGCATAGGCGAGGGCGGCGCTCGTCGGCGGGCAGATAAGGCCGAGCGACGTCGCAATTGTAATATTTGACCCCGAATTTATGTATCGCGTGAACTTTCTCCCCGCGAGAGTTATGTTCGGCATTGTTAGATGAAAGGTGGGTGGAAATTTATGTGTAGCGACTTTCCCTGTGGGCACGCTGTGACCTCGCCCATGTTGGGGATAAAATATGCTGCTTGAATATAGTCCACAGATGTGATATTACGTTTATGTTTACAAGCAAATGTCCTCATTCCTCGGCCTCTATTGCACAGCTTGCACATTCGTTGTTCTTTATCTTATTTCACCCTTCTAACCGCAGTTAATAACACTATCTTCTTCCTCTATTTCGGGGCTAAGCCGCCCTCTGCCTCGCTAGAAAATGCTTGGCTAAGCAGCAGGAGGATTCAGACGTTTGCTTTCTCAGGTATCCTACCCCAAACCCCCCCTTTCATACCTCCTTCACCTTCTCCCTTTCTATTCCAGGCCTTTATTATTAACAAACAAGCACTTTTTCACGATAAGTAATAGCCGCATCCCCTGCAGAAAGAATCTCCAGGCTATAATTAATACTAATTAGTATTTGAGCGTCTGAAAAATGGCTGTATAACATACCGGGGTGGAACCGTTTTTGGTATGGAACATTCCCACGACCCACATAGAACACATTAGAAGAGAGACAGAAGGTCATACTCCGGTCTACTCCGTTAAATACAGAGCAAGCCATCTTTTGGCAATCTAGCTGGACTAATGGGCTGTTATAACTCGTGCAGTTCAATGCTTAGAATTTTGAGTGCATAAATGCGTTCACCCTGACAAGTACGGTAAAATGCAGTTTGCCTTCAGTACCCGGATGTTGCACCCAACACGCCCCAAATGGTGAATGTCCACCATTGCACACACACCATCCTCAATCATTGTCATCTTGGTTATGGAGCGGCGGCAGGGCTGTAGCATCAAATTATTGGCCCTCACACACAATGTTCCCTCTAATTTTTCATGTGTGTGAGCAAACGCAAAAACTCCCTGAGCATTCAGTGGAGCCCATGTGAGCAACATCAGACGTGCAAACTGTGGCTACACCAGCAGCACACCTGGCCCAAACCTGACTAAATAAGTTAAATCTCCATCCATCCATCCATCCATTTTCTACCGCTTGTCCCTTTTGGGGTCACGGGGGGTGCTGGAGCCTATCTCAGCTGCATTCGGGCGGAAGGCGGTGTACACCCTGGACTAGTCCCCACCTCATCGCAGGGCCAACACAGATAGACAGACAACATTCTGTTATTATTATAATCAAATAACAGCAGTCATTTCCATGAGATGATTTTCTAATATAATAAGTGTTTAGGCCCACTTACAATGACAATAACAAAAAATATTGTTTTTCGTGAACTGTGTACTTGTATTGTTTGTCTGGGTGGAGGTCCTGCTTTGGAAATAATTTGTACCCCTTTGAGACATTGCATTTAGTTCCTATTGAAACATTCACATGTTGCACAATGCTATGTAAGCAGGGGATCATGTGTACATTCCTGCAACTTCCTGTTTGTAAAAAATATATTTTTATTAGTATTTATTTAATATACTAACAGCATTTCATGATTAATATTTATAAATTAAGATTCCTAATAAATGACACTAGAATGAGCACACATTTGATTGGTAAATCATAGTGTAACGACCTGGAATGACACATTATGTGTGGTGTTGGAGTTGTCCGACTTTTTGTGTGGCTGTAAACGCATCACTGGCTAAGTGTCATATGTGCATGTGTTGGCGCAAGTGAGAAAGAGCGAGCGGCTGCTGTTGATATAATAAAGTTGCTTTTGGTCTGGTTTGTACTGCAGAAATTGACCAGTTTTGCTAGATATAATTTTTTTTACTAGTGTTTTGGTGATGTGTTTATGGCCGACAATAAAGAGTTTTGCTCAGTAAAGTGATGGATGGAATTCATGTCATCAAAGCGTCTCGACAGACGTTACAATATTTGAACAACGATGACGAAAACTGTTTTCTCTGTCGTGTCCGTGTGTCGAAAATTGTTATGCGCTTATTTTCTTATTTGATTGTGTGCGTGGCATAGATTTGCTGTGCGCAGAGGACGCTTGAGCAGTGCGCAGTTGCACAGGCGCGCACCTTAGAGGGAACGTTGCGTCACACACAAGACTCCTGAAGGCCCCCCACCTCACCCAACCCAAACGTTGCTGCGTCACACAGAAACACTTAGGGTCGCTTTACTAAAAGTTTGAGTTTACTAAAACTTATGGAAATCTCTATAGCACATGCAAAACTGATCTACTAAACAGGGGGTCAGCAACCCGCGGCTCTTTAGTGCTGCCCTAATGGTTTTAGTATGTTTTTTGTTTGAGGACAATTTGTACAAACGTTTGCATATAAAAGTTTAAGTTTTAGCAGTAACTTAGTGGTCGGAAGTATTAATGTATTCAATAAGTGATCATGTGATAACAGAGGCCGAAATGATCGCGTTCACTCTGCCGGATCTTAACCCGGATGTGATTAATCTTCACTCATATATAGGGGGAGCCCTTCCCCTGGTGGAAGTAACGTGATCATTTCGGCATTGATGTCATCTACGTCATTACATGATTAAGTCCTCCAGCAGCTATAATATTATAAAATGATGTTACTAAATAGACTTAGACTTCCTTTATGTCATTCAAATTTGAACTTTACAGTACAGGTAAGAACACAATTTTGTTGCATTATCTCGTTGTAGTGCAGGATAAAAGAGCAATTAGGCTCAGATATAAATAACTAGATTACTGTACGGATAAATATATTGCACTTTTGCATATGCATCCACGTTTATGGATGTATGTTATATTGTCTTTATATTCCAGCGAGTTAATTCTGAGGGAAGAAGCTGTTACAGAACATGGAGGTTCTGCTACGGAGGCTGCGGAACATCTTTTTAGAGTCCAGCAGTGAAAACAGTCCTTGGTGGGGGTGGGAGGAGTCTGCAGATTTTCTGAGTTCTGGTCAGGCAGCAGCTTTTTGCGATTTCCCGGGATAGGACAATATAGGACAAAATATTATATATAAATATAATATAAATAAATAGACAATATGTCAAATATACTTTTATTACTGACTGTCCAAAATGTTGACACACACACACACACCCACACACACACACACACACACACACACACACACACACACACACACACACACACACACACACACACACACACACACACACACACACACACACACACACACATACACACACATAGGACAAAGGATTCTCATCTGTCTATCGTCTGTATGTGCAGCGCGAGCACTGATCTGTAACTGTCGGTTTGCACGTCCTTATGATACGTGCTAAATAAAATGCTAAATAGTGCTCGCAAAACAGTGATAAGTGTTGACAAATCACATTGCACGTGCTAAATAAATACATTTGCGTCTTCTCCTCACAGTATTGTGGCCATTTTGATGAACAGCATATACAAAAGCCAAAACCGGTGAAGTTGGCACGTTGTGTAATTCGTAAATAAAAACAGAATGCAATGATTTGCAAATCATTTTCAACTTATATTCAATTGAATAGACTGCAAAGACAAGATATTTAATGTTCGAACTGAGAAATGTATTTATTTTTTTGCAAATAATCATTAACTTAGAATTTAATGGCAGGAACACATTGCAAAAAAGTTGTGACAGTGGAAGTGGTAGATCATGAAATCCCTAAATTCCTTGCAATAGCTCGTTGAGAAATGTTGTTCTTTAACTGTTCGACAATTTGCTCCTGCATTTGTTGACAAAGTGGTGACCCTCGCCCCATCCTTGTTTGTGATTTCATGGAAGCTGCTTTTATACCCAATCATGGCACCCACCTGTTCCCAGTTAGCCTGTTCACCTGTGGGATGTTCCAAATAAGTGTTTGATGAGCATTCCTCAACTTTCTCAGTCTTTTTTGCCACTTGTGCCAGCTTTTTTTTAAACATGTTGCAGGCATCAAATTCCAAATGAGCTAATATTTGCAAACAATAACAAAGTTTTCCAGTTCGAACATAAAGTACCTTGTCCTTGCAGTCTATTCAATTGAATATGCGGTAGGTTGAAAATGATTTGCAAATCATTGTATTTTGTTTTTATTTACCATTTAGTTCCAACTTCACTGGTTTTGGGGTTTGTACTTTGCATATTAATAAAGACAGAGACACAACATGGATTGCACGCCGCATTTTGCTCACGTAACAGACGCAATCCACTTTGCACACGTTTAGTCGATCAGCTTTGCGTGTGCTATCAAGTTTGCATGTGTTATATAGTACAGGAAAAACATTTAGTAAGTCAGGCCCTAAGTGTCTCAGGGTTTTCTCATGCTTCTTAAAAGTCGGACTAATCCGATTTTCCATGTAAAGCTATGCAAAGAGTGTCACCTCTATGCATGTCACCGCCTTCCCCCAGATTACTCCCAATTTGGACATAAAGCACGAGGCCAGTCGACAAGTAATTGACATTCCCCTGATTTGCTTATGTAGCAATGCTGAGCCAAGGCCTTTTCGCCGCGGATGAGAAGCCCCGGTTTGCACAACGCCGCCTGATTCGAGAGGCCCTGCATGAGCGGCTGCTCAGCGGCCCGTGGCCCTGCCGATGGCGGCGGCGGTGGCATTTGAGCAGAGGACGTTTGAGATTGCCTCAGGTGTCAGAGCAGCTTGGAAGGGCGGCAGCTGGAGGTCGCAATGATCCTGCAGCCTCTCTAACTATTGATCCAGGGTCCTAAGACCCCACACAATGGCCCGTGCCACACTGGAGAATAGCGAGCGTAAATGTGGTCTCCTTTTTAAACAGGACGTCACTATATAAAACAGGCATTGTGCTGCCTCGCTTAGCTTAGAGGTCGCAACGAAGCAAGCCATTTGGTTATTGCGCAAACGTATGGCGTTTATAAGCCTTGGTGGTGGTGGGGGGGGCTGGGAGGTCTCACTCATTCATACATGGCGTACAGCTGCTTAAATGCTCACCCAAGCAAATTTCCCCATGCCTTTTAGCATGTCACCCTGCCCATGAATCACCATTACGGCACCTGTTATTTTTTTTTTTTTTTACCTGCCGCCACCTTCTGAGGCTTTTTCATTATGGTAAGAGGGGATGGTGGGAGGAAGTGGGGGTATTTGTAGAAAAGGAGGGGTCAGGAGATTCGGGTGGGGGGAGTTAATTACAATCACAATGGGGGTGGCCCAAAAAAAAAAAAGGCTGAGCTGATCTCATTTGTTTCAATAAGGTAAATTGATTCCTCTGTCCTCTGTTGCCATTTGCATTGCATCCATTTAGCATTTGTCGGCCCACTCTCCTCCCACACTCTTTTAGCCAACAACCCCCCGCCCCTATCCATTTACTTCACATGTGGAGGACAAGACAACACCAGTGCGGACGCACTGATCTTTTTGGACACCAGCTCCGAAAGGCCGGCCTTTCTCCCGCAAAGGTAACCATGCGTGGCGCAGGTGGCAGAGTGGCCGTGCCAGCAACTTGAGGGTTACAGGTTTGATTCCAGCTTCCGCCATCCTAGTCACAACCGTTGTGTCCTTGGACAAGACACTCCATCCTAGCTTGCTCTTGATGGGTCGTGGTTAGCGCCTTGCATGGCAGCTTCCGCCATCAGTGTGTGAACATTCCAGGTATAGGAAAGCGCTATATAAATAGAGACCATTTACCAGAACTACATCTTAACCATTTATGAACCTGTGCCTAGTAGGGTTGTACGGTATAACGGTATTAGTATAGTACCGCGATATAAATTAATAATTTTCGGTACTATACCGCCTTTGAAAAGTACCGGTCCACTGTGTTTAGCAATCTTTTATTTAGCTATTGTAATGTTTTTCAAACAATATTTCTTATTGAAAAGTTGTTTGTTATTTTAAAGGTCACATGTTAAATGGTGGTGTTTTGAAAGACCCAAACACTGAATTCCTTGCAATAGCTGGTTGAGAAAGGTTTTTCTTAAACTGTTCAACAATTTGGTCACATATTTGTTGACAAAGTGGTGACCCTCGCCCCATCCTTGTTTGTGAATGACTGAGCATTTCATGGAATCTACTTTTATACCCAATCATGGCACCCACCTGTTCCCAATTTGCCTGTTCACCTGTGGGAAGTTCCAAATAAGTGTTTGATGAGCATTCCTCAACTTTATCTGTATTTATTGCCACCTTTCCATGTTATATCAACTAAAGCCCACACTTAAACTTTCCACGTGCAAGATTGAATCTATTGTAATCTATTTTTATGGGCTTTCCTCTTTGTGATGTTAATTCCTGTTACACGCTGTTATACAGTATATGCCTTGCGCTCTTATTTTGAAGGCGCTAAGAGCGGAAGTGATGACACGTTGGAGTGGAGCGGAGGTTTTTGAAAGAAGGTAAATAAAGTGGTCCTCGTGTAAACTGGAGCCTCCGTGTTTATTATTTTGTAGTTTCATACAGTATATGCAACATTTATAAACCCTCGGTTACACTATTTAAAAAAGTTATTTAATAAGAAGCCAAAAAGTGCAAAAATAATAATGTTCGTGTTGGAGAAGTTGTGAATGACCGCAGGGCCACAACATTAGGTACACCTGCAGACTGCAGCACGGATTTCATATTTCATTCATTCACAACTCCTCCAACACGAACATTATTGTTTTTGCACTTTTTGGCTTCTTATTAAATAACTTTTTTAAATAGATTAAATCTTGCACGTGGAAAGTTTAAGTGTGGGCTTTAGTTGATATAACACTCCCGTCAGGGGGTGCATTAATCCAGCACAACAGCGGGGCATGGACTTCATTTATAAGTAAAGGTAAGACCATAATAACGTTTTTTTTTTATTAAATATGCTTTTTTGTGTGCTACAGTTTGTATGTGTAAAGTTAAAGTTAAGTTAAAGTACCAATGATTGTCACACACACACTAGGTGTGGTGAAATTTGTCCTCTGCATTTGACCCATCCCCTTGATCACCCCCTGGGAGGTGAGGGGAGCAGTGGGCAGCAGCGGCGCCGCGCCCGGGAATAATTTTTGGTGATTTAACCCCCAATTCCAACCCTTGATGCTGAGTGCCAAGCAGGGAAGAATGCTGGTGTGAGCTTTTAAACATAACCTGTTAACTGCTGCCAATCAAATTGTGAATAAGATACTCTTTAGGGTTCATATGTTTGTAAATCTGACTGTGATGAAGTCAGTGCCTCACCAGCCATGAACCTCACCGCACGTCACTGCAGTATATATATATATATATATATATATATATATATATATATATATATATATATATATATATATATATATATATATATATATATATATATATAGCTAGAATTCACTGAAAGTCAAGTATTTATTTTATTTATATATATATATATATATATATATATATATATATATATATATATATATATATATATATATATATATATATATATATATATATATATATATATATATATATATATGTAAGAAATACTTGAATTTCAGTGAATTCTAGCTATAAATATACTCCTCCCCACACTATTGACCTGACCAGTCTTATTTCCCAGCCACTCATAGAACCACAGCTTCAACTTGGTGGCCTGGGTCGAGCACATAGACTGTACTTACATGTGACATAGACAGAAGACTGTGCAAGGACCTAGTGCAGTGTTTCTCAACCATGAAGCCACCAAAAATATCTGTTTCTCAGTCAGATTGCTTCTTATGCTGCTAGAAAGACCCAGCGATCGACCGTAACGTTGTCCAGCTCCTCGTTCCTCTAAAAAATGAGGCGAGTGCGCCAACTGAGTTACAAAGCGACAGGGACCCATCTTTGTGACACTGCCAAGATCTTTTAACCTCTGCGATCCAGGTTCTACTGTTCGAGGTGTAGCAGAGAAGTAAAACACTGCTTGTACTGATACAACACCTACAACTGATAAGAGAATGACCTGGCGATCACATGTACCACAATGCCTGTTGGACACCACCCACCAGACCCGGCCAGAATGCCACTGGAGCGTGCACAATTGCACTATCCACTCTGGTGACTGGGGATACTTTGTTTGGGACGTTTCGGCTCCCTGTTCTAATAATTCCTTGCTGCGCATACAAATTAGGCTGTTTGTTGCACTATTTTTTTCTCTATGTCTTTCCCCTTTTAGTAATATTCCCTTTGTGTGTATATGTACCACTTTTGATGGTCTGCTTTTGATGTTATGTGTTGTACCATGTGTTTAGGTGGTGTTCTGTGTCATAGACCTCTGTCAAAGACCTCAACGTCGGACCAGGCTGAAGACGGCAACAGCGTAATGTACGACAATGGCTGGTAAGGTGGATGAAGGCTCCTCCAGAGGGGGACCTTCAGTTGTCTTGGATTCCATGCCAAGAACTGTGTGGTGGCTGCAATCTCTTCACGTTAAAACATGTCTGGTGCTCATCCTATTTCACACCCTTAAATCAAAGAACTGTGGATATTGGGAAGTGGTGACAGGAGCAGCATCGTGAAGTCTGGAAGCCCCAGCCACAACCTGGCACACAGGCGGTGGTGGGTGCAAGATGATCGTTAGGCCCTCGGAAGAGGCAGAAGGAGCTTTTTGGTAGGTGCACCCACGACTGAGCAGCCCTTTTCAGAATCTACTGCGCTCACCCCAGGAGTGGAGAGGGTTAGATAAGGCATCCTAAACATTGCCTGCCTCTTTTGCTCTGTCTGGAGTACCGCTCCAGGTCACCACTATGCGGTCAGAGACACAATCGTAATTTTGGAACCTGGAATGTGCAAAGCCTCAGACATCTAATCCAGTGAATGAACCGAAAGAAGAACAGCCATTATCTCAAGGGAACTAAAAAGGCTCTGAAATGACATCGAAGCTCTTTCTAAAACCCGCCTGGCTGTACACTAGCTTGCTGACTCTGGAGACACCATAGGCGTTTCTGGAAGCTACAAGAGTGGTATAAAGCACTATCCACCTATGCCTAGCTCTAAGGATGGAATAATAAGGTGGCTTTAACACACAGGTGGAAAGATCATTATGAAAATCTTCTAAACTGGGACACCACCTCTGAGTTTGAGGACCTGGGCCAACTTACTCAACTCTGCCCGTCATTGAGAGTATAGAAGAGCCACACAGTCTGGAAGAGGTGCAGGACGCTATCAGGACAATAAAAAACAACAAGGCTCCTGGGCCTGATGGTATCCTAGCTGAGGTCCTGAAAGAAGGTTGGCCTGGCCTCCTTGAACACATACACACCCTATAGTACTCCTCAAAATTGCTCTTTTTTTTTTTTTAAAAGTTTTACTTGAATGCACATCATTAGTTTGCTCAAAAATTGGTAAACGTTTTTATAAAGTCCCGCCAGGGTGTATTTTGAAGTGAAATGTGCCAGCAAAGTCTCCTCACTCATTTTTGAGTGGTACTTTACTTTGACTTTATTATTGAACTAGAAAAACACTCGGAGAACACAGATGTCTGCCAGGCCCTTTCTCCCAATAGTAAAGAAACAGAAAGAAAAACATTTTTTTATTGCTTTTTCCTCAACCCATTTCTGACATTTCCTGAAGGTTTCATCAAAATCTGCCCATAACATTTTGAGTTATGTTGATAACACACAAACAGACAGATACCTAACCTGGTAACAAATTAACATTTACTACCACACGGACACACACACAAGTACCGAAAATTGGTACTGTTGAGTACCATTATTGATTCCCAGATACTTGAAATTGGCACTGTATTGGTTTAAACGTGAAAGGTACCCATCTCCATGCTTGGCACTCAGCATCAAGGGTTGGAATTGGGGGTTAAATCACCAAAAATGATTCGAGGCGCGGCCACCGCTGCTGCCCACTGCTCCCCTCACCTCCCAGGGGGTGATCAAGGGTGATGGGTCAAATGCAGAGAATAATTTTGTCACAACTAATGTGTGTGTGACAATCATTGGTACTTTAACTTTAATATGGCGCCAGGTCTTTCACTGATGTGTACAGCTCTGGTAATGGGTACATTCGCACCCACCTGCACAAATGTACTTCAAAATGTAACAATCAAAATAAATATGACTTTTTTTGTTTGTTTACTAGGGCAGGCATATATAATATGCATTAGTTTGACCATTTAAAATCAACAATAATAAAAAGGAGATGCTTGGAAATAGCATAAAAATGCCCCAAAAACTTGGAAAAACGCGATTCATAGCGTTACTTTTTGGTGTAACCATCATGAGCGTTCTGTTCAGGTATATTTCTTTTATATTTTGATAAATCATCATATTTATGTATTACTAAACTTGTATTTGATTTCAATTTGCTTTTGACATCTTATTCAGAATTGTAGTTGAAACTTTTACAACCTTGTGTTGCGCTCATGGTGGCGTAACCAAACTAGATTTCATTTAATGATCTTATTTTGAATATTTATTCCCTTTTTTACATTAAGTATATTTAAATATTCATTTATAAACATTGAATACATTTCAAATATCAATAAAATGCAATTGCCTTCATCTTATAGGGTAATGTTTAGTTACACCAAGTCATGAGCGTAACACTAAGCTTCATCACTTTGACTTGTAATATCTCTGGTGGTGTTTTATGCATTTTTTCTTTTAGGAACATGTACTATACATATAATACAATAAAGTCCCATATAAAATTATGTTTCTAGCAATACTTTAATTTTGCCTTTGAAAGTAACACTCCAATGTCCATTAGTGGAGCTGTACATTGATCATATCAGCACAAAAATAAGCCACCTATTGGATTATTTTCAGAAACACTGGTTTCATGCTCATTTACTTTCCTCCATCTCCCGATTTAATGCAGGACTGCAATCCTGCAACACTGAATCCTCATGTATTCTTTTTGATTAGCACTACATAGGTCTACAAACTGATACTATGTGGTTCATGCACTGCCCAGGAGCTAACCCCATCACTCCCTCGCTGGGGTCAGGGAAAGATGCTTTAGAACCCCTCCTCCCTGTCAGGTGCTAACACGCCAACTCTCTACACCATACCACCCGTCATCAGTCAGCAAGGGGCCGGATAGCAACATCCCGTCAGGCGTAGATGAGGGACGACCCCTTCCTCTTTAGCAGGGCGCCTGCATGACAATAGCCCTATGGGCTGAGATAGTCCGCATACGGCTCATTTTACAGCAATTAGCTGTCAATCAAAATATCACCATGTACGCGGAACATGTCTTTACACGAGTCGCTCCAACATACACGCCAGGTAAGATTTATAGCCAAACAAAAATGCTTTAAAATGCACCAAAGCAATTCCCCAGCTGACATGAACTCTGGCTGATCTGCTATTTGTTACCTACAGCTCTTGGCATGAACAGAAATGGTCTAAACATAAAAAAAGAGCTTTATTGCTCATGTTGCCCTCAAGTGAAGCACCGTCTGGCTGAAAGAAAGCAAGCATCAGTGTTAAGCTTGTTAGACAATAATCCCACAATACACTTGATCCTATTAGTAAACACTGGCTTGTTTATTCAAGTATAAATACACAGCTTGACTGTTTAGCGAGAAAGAGATTTACTTAAGTGGGTGTTCCGCACACCTCATATAAAAGAGTTCTATTGTTGTTTACAGCCAGTCAGGCAAGAAAAGAAAATAAATACTGTCTACTGTATATAGGACGGTACTGTAGGATATTCTGTGTATCTGAATGAATGCCTAAAAGGTAAATAAAAATCAAACTTGCTACAATAAATGTAAATATTGTGTAACATATTGGCTCTTAATTAGTCATTATTAAGTACTTATTAATGCCTTATTCTGCATGGCCTTATTATACAACCAGTAAACCATTAACTAAGAGTTAACTAACCCTAACCCTAACCCTAATCCCAACCCTAACCCTAACTCTTATATGTTCCCCTATTGTCCAAATAACTCTAAAATAAGTATATGTTACTTTAATAAGTAACTAATTAATGGTGAATATGTTCCCCATACTAAAGTGTTACCAAAAAAATAAATAATGGGTGATATTTTTAAAGGAAAATTATTAATCCCAATCTTAAAGGCCTACTGAAATGAAATTTTCTTATTTAAACAGGGATAGCAGATCCATTCTAGGTGTCATACTTGATCATTTCGCGATATTGACATATTTTTGCTGAAAGGATTTAGTAGAGAACATCGACGATAAAGTTCACAACTTTTGGTCGCTGATAAAAAAAAGCCTTGCCTGTACCGGAAGTAGCGTGACGTCACAGGTTGAAGGGCTCCTCACATTTCCCCATTGTTTACACCAGCAGTAAGAGCGATTCGGACCGAGAAAGCGACGATTACCCCATTAATTTGAGCGAATATGAAAGATTCGTGGATGAGGAACGTGAGAGTGAAGGACTAGAGTGCAGTGCAGGACGTATCTTTTCTCGCTCTGACCGTAACTTAGGTACAAGGGCTCATTGGATTCCACACTTTCTCCTTTTTCTATTGTGGATCACGGTTTTGTATTTTAAACCACCTCGGATACTATATCCTCTTGAAAATGAGAGTCGAGAACGCGAAATGGACATTCACAGTGACTTTTATCTCCACGACAATACATCGGCGAAACACTTTAGCTACGGAGCTAACGTGATAGCATCGTGCTTAACTGCAGATAGAAACAAAATAAATAAGCCTCTGACTGGAAAGATAGACAGAAGATCAATCAATCAATCAATCAATGTTTATTTATATAGCCCTAAATCACAAGTGTCTCAAAGGGCTGTACAAGCCACAACGACATCCTCGGTACAGAGCCCACATACGGGCAAGGAAAACTCACCCCAGTGGGACGTCAATGTGAATGACTATGAGAAACCTTGGAGAGGACCGCATATGTGGGTAACCCCCCCCCCCCCCCCCCCTCTAGGGGAGACCGAAAGCAATAGATGTCGAGTGGGTCTGACATAATATTGTGAAAGTCCAACACATCAGCGAAAGTCCAGTCCATGGTGTGGTCAGCAGGAACCATCCCGAGCGGAGACGGGTCAGCAGCGTAGAGATGTCCCCATCCGATGGACAGGCGGTCCACCCCGGGTTGGGAGCAGAGTAGAAAAGAAAAGAAAAGAAACGGCAGATCAACTGGTCTAAACATGGAGTCTATTTCAAGGCTAGAGTATACAAATGAGTTTTAAGATGAGACTTAAATGCTTCTACAGAGGTAGCATCTCTAACTTTTACCGGGAGGGCATTCCATAATATTGGAGCCCGAATAGAAAACGCTCTATAGCCCGCAGACTTTTTTTGGGCTCTGGGAATCACTAATAAGCCGGAGTTCTTTGAACGCAGATTTCTTGCCGGGACATATGGTACAATACAATCAGCAAGATAGGCAGGAGCTTGACCGTGTAGTATTTTATACGTAAGTAGTAAAACCTTAAAGTCGCATCTTAAGTGCACAGGAAGCCAGTGCAAGTGGGCCAGTATAGGCGTAATATGATCAAACTTTCTTGTTTTTGTCAAAAGTCTAGCAGCCGCATTTTGTACCATCTGTAATCTTTTAATGCTAGACATAGGGAGGCCCGAAAATAAAACGTTACAGTAATCGAGACGAGATGTAACGAACGCATGGATAAGGATCTCAGCATCGCTTGTGGACAAAATGGAACGAATTTTAGCGATATTACGGAGATGAAAGAAGGCCGTTTTAGTAACACTCTTAATGTGTGACTCAAACGAGAGAGTTGGGTCGATGATAATACCCAGATTCTTTACCGAGTCGCCTTGTTTAATTGTTTGGTTGTCAAATGTTAAGGTGGTATTATTAAATAGATGTCGGTGTTGAGCAGGACCGATAATCAGCATTTCCGTTTTCTTAGCGTTGAGTTGCAAAAAGTTAGCGGACATCCACGACAGATCAACAATACTACTATCAGGAGACACCGAACCAAACTCTGGACCTGTAACCACACGGTTAATGCTGTCCAGCTTGGCGAAGCCTAGCAATGCTGTTGCTAACGACGCCATTGAAGCTAACTTAGCTACGGGACCTCGACAGAGCTATGCTAAAAACATTACCTCTCCACCTATGCCAGCCCTCATCTGCTCATCAACACCTGTGCTCACCTGCGTTCCAGCGATTGACGGCGCGACGAAAGACTTCACCCGATCACCCGAGCATCGATGCGGTTGGCGGCTAGCGTCGGATAGCGCATCTGCTATCCAACTCAAAGTCCTCCTGATTGTGTTGCTGCAGCTGGCCGCTAGTACACCGATCCCACCTACAGCTTTCTTCTTTGCAGTCTCCATTGTTAATTGAACAAATTGCAAAAGATTCACCAACACAGATGTCCAGAATACTGTGGAATTTTGCGATGAAAACAGAGCTGTTTGTATTGGGATACAATGTGTCCCAATACTTCCGCTTCAACCATTGACGTCACGCGCAAACGTCATCATATCTAGACGTTTTTAGCCGGAAGTTTCCCGGGAAATTTAAAATTGCACTTTATAAGTTAACCCGGCCGTATTGGCATGTGTTGCAATGTTAAGATTTCATCATTGATATATAAACTATCAGACTGCGTGGTCGTGTGCTTCGCCGATGTATTGTCGTGGAGATAAAAGTCACTGTGAATGTCCATTTCACGTTCTCGACTCTCATTTTCAAGAAGATATAGTATCCGGGGTGGTTTAAAATACAAATCCGTGATCCACAATAGAAAAAGGAGAGAGTGTGGAATCCAATGAGCCCTTTTACCTAAGTTACGGTCAGAGCGAAAAAAGATACGTCCTGCACTGCACTCTAATCCTGCACTCTCACGTTCCTCATCCACAAATCTTTCATCCTGGCTCAAATTAATGGGGTAATCGTCGCTTTTTCGGTCCCAATCGTTCTCGCTGCTGGTGTAAACAATGTGCAAATGGGAGGAGCCCTTCAACCTGCGACGTCACGCTACTTCCGGTACAGGCAAGGCTTTTTTTTTTATCAGCGACCAAAACTTTATCGTCGATGTTCTCTACTAAATCCCTTCAGCAAAAATATGGCAATATCGCGAAATGATCAAGTATGACACATAGAACGGATCTGCTATCCCCCTTTAAATAAGAACATTTCATTTCAGTAGGCCTTTATAGTCCGGAACATACGGTAGGTCCTTAAAAAAACTAGCAGAGCTCTCCTGTCATACAGAGGTTTTTTATTTCTTGAGCAGTAATATTTTTGTTTATGGTAACTAACCTTGGCAGAGATCTATTCTGGTGGCAATGGTGGTCCCAAGTGCAAGAGAACTCCAGTGAGGGCTGCATCACTTCACGGTCGGTCGGGTAATGTAACCAAATATATTCGGCGCTTCAAGACTCGTGGCAACAATCGCTGCCAAAGTCATTTCCGGCTCTAACAGGTATGACCATGCAAGCGTCTATGTCAAGCCATGTAAAGGTTAAACGCCGCCCGGTTTAATGAAGCATGGGGGCGTGATTTAGATTTGTATAGGTCATGTATCGCCTGTCCTCTATCATGTGTATCAGTGATTGGAAGATAGGAGATATTCTTCCCCAAGTTGGAACCTGAGAAGTAAGACAAGGACAGAATAGGTCAAAAATAGATACCGCCAACTCCCGATCCATTAGCTCGGGAAGCGATGCAAGGCCTTCTCGATGGCGTCCACCATCTATTTTCCCCCCTTATTCTTATTTTTCAATTTAGCGTGTGGGGAAAGGTCAGGATTAGTTATCGACGTGGCTGTGTCCTAAACCACATGGCTACCCTAAAGCCATTTTCCTCCTTCTAATCTGCGGTGTTTGGACATGCAGGTTCATTTCTCATCGTGTTGTTTCTTGAAGGTGTTTTATCATTTATAACATGCAAATACCAGGATACTTCCTGGTGGTTCCCAGTTTGAGGCCTCATATTTCCATGAAATGATGACAGAGAACCAGAAGAGGCTCACTCATCAGTCTTTATCGCTCACTTTTACCCTCCCCCATACTTCATACGCCCACTCCCTGTATGCTTCACACCGAAGCTCGGTCAGTCTGACGCTGACAGATGTTCCCCGAGTCCTCCATACGGAAACACTGATAGGTCACAGAGCTATGGAGGGAAGTGTCAACAAAGTTCTGCTTTGCACCATGTGCTTATCTTGTCTTCTAAATGCATCCAACTAGTTTCCTCTTTACTCTTATTATTTGCCTGATTATTTGTATTTAACATCAATAGCACTTTATGTGCAACATTTACTGAAAAAGCTTGCAGAAAGAGGACAAAAATTGACCATTTTGGCATGTCAATTGGTAAGAGTACCATTACTTTAGAATATCATGAGTCAGTAACACTTTAGTATGGTGAACATATTCACCATTAATTAGTTGCTTTTTAACATGCAAATTAGTAACATATTGGCTCTTAATTAGTCATTATTAAGTACTTATTAATGCCTTATTCTGCATGGTCTTATTATACAACAACCCTAACCCTAACCCTATAACTCTAAATTAAGTATTTGTTACTTACAATATGTTGCCCTTGTGTCCAAATAACTCTTAATTAAGTCTTTGTTGCTTAGAATATGTTCCCCTAGTGTCCAAATAACTCTTAATTAAGTCTTTGTTACTTAGAATATGACTTGACTTGACTTTATTTATTCATGCTTGCAGTGGAGCCAAGGCCCCACTGAAAAAACAGCTGAACTTTACAATGAATATTAAACAAACAAAGATAAAAATAAAAAATACAAAAATGAAAAGAACAGACAGTATTTTATATATATATAAAAAAACATCTTCATTTTAAGGGCAACAGCAGCATGGAAACTATTAGCATTCTGGTATATGACTGTATTACTTATTTAATTAGATAATATTATTATTCAGTTTAATTGCAGTATGCAGGGTAGAGTTTTTAAGTCTCTTTGTCTTGGCTTTGGGCTCGGGTTCAGCCAGCTTATGTTGGTTCCTCAATATGTTCCCTTAGTGTCCAAATAACTCTTAATTAAGTCTTTGTTACTTACAATATGTTCCCCTAGTGGCCAAATAACTCTTAATTAAGTCTTTGTTGCTTAGAATATGTTCCCCTTGTGTCCAAATAACTCTTAATTAAGTCTTTGTTACTTACAATATGTTCCCTTAGTGTCCAAATAACTCTTAATTAAGTCTTTGTTACTTACAATATGTTCCCTTAGTGTCCAAATAACTCTTAATTAAGTCTTTGTTACTTACAATATGTTTGTCTATTGTCCAAATAACTCTAAATTAAGTCTTTGTTACTTACAATATGTTCCCCTAGTGTCCAAATAACTCTTAATTAAGTCTGTCACTTAGAATATGTTCCCCATACCAAAGTGTTACCCATAAGTCAAGTAAACATACAAAGTAGCCATCAAAATACCTACATTAGTAAGAGTAAGTGAGTATTCCGTGAATAAACTACTCAAGTAGTTTACATAATGTTGGATACAGAGAACATACAAACCCTTTATTTATTGCAGGGGTATCAAACGTAGGGCCCGAGGGCCGGATCAGGCCTGCGAACAGGTTTTATTCGGCCCGCGGGATGAGTTTGCTAAGTATAGAAATGTACCTGAAATTTTTGAATGAAAGAAACAGCTGTTCTAAATGTGTCCACTGGATTTCGTAATCAGTCGAGGAAAATGATCAAACTACATAAATAACATACTGTAATTTGATTTTTATTTTATTTTTTTATCTTGATAGATTGAAAATTAACACCAATGAGTTGACTGATGAACATTATCACATAATTTATTCAGAAAATATAAATAACGACAAATCAAGTATATATACTATTAACCACAACAGGTAATTGTAAAAAAAAAAAACAACGTAATGATTTGTACAATTTCAGAATGTGCTTGTTCTATTTTTAAACAAAGAAAACAATTTGAAGTTGTCCTTATTTTTAAGTTATTGTGCCGTGATTTGAGTAAATTTGGCCCCATGTGGCCCCCCATGTGACCCCCATCTAAAATGAGTTTGACACCCCTGATTTATTGAATCAAAAATATTGAAATTCAACGATGTGGTGCATTTGCAAACAGCTAGAATGATGTACAAAACAAACTATAACCTGCTACCCAAGAATGTACAACAATTCTTCTCTGTGGTAATCTGTAAATGTCCTTGCCTATTTCTATTGTCTGCACCATGTTCACTCTCTCTCTCATCCACAGTATGGAGTGCAGCTGACGCAAGGCAGCAGCACACACCTGAGCTTGATTAGCAGCAGCCTATTTTAACTGGCTGCTGACGGCCGGTGAGCGCCGGAACTTTTGCCATTGCTACCAAACGGTTGGTCGTGCAAGAGGACTCACTAAGTCGCGAACCTTTCACCTCAGGTTGGCCCGTACAATCCTAGCCTTGTCTAGCGTTTTATTTTGGTACCTTGTTTTATCACTTCTCTCATGAAGTATATTTTTCCTAGCCTTGTCTAGCGCTTTTAGTTTTGTGTTTTTTCTCTCAGTAGTTTGTTACATGGTGTGTTGTGTTTTCCACCATCGCCATTGTTTTTTGCTACCTTGTGCTTCCGCCAAATAAAGTGGAAGAACAATTGTAAACCCAAACTCGTCTCTGCATCCTTGGGATCCATATCACCACACCCTAACAGAAAGTTCCGGCCAAAACGATGGAACCCGCAGAGACAGACTCCTTGAAGAGAGCATTGCAAGGCCAGGCTCAAAGGATCAACCAGCAGGGGGACCAGCTTGACCACCTGAGCCGAGGTCTACAGGGGATGTCGGAGCGCCAAGACGCCATGTTGGAGCGAATCAACATGCTGTTAGCCACCGTCGTACCCACCTCGACCACCGTGCCTGACCAGGCATCCACCCAGCCTACACAACCCGCTAGTACTAGCAATATACGGCTTTCCCGACCCGAACGTTTTTCCGGGGAGAAGGAAGACGTAAGACAATTCCTGACGCAGTGTGAACTCCATTTTGAGCTAAACGCGTCCGCTTTCACCTCTGAGCGGGCTAAAGTAGCGTTTGTGATCTCTCACCTGTCTGGCCGCGCTGGCACCTGGGCGACTGCCGAATGGAACCGTCAGACCACCTCCAGCTCCACATACGCGAACTTTTCCAAGTCCTTGAAGCAAATATTCCAACGACGACTCCCAGGTAGAGAGGCAGCGAGATCCCTTTTCCGGCTGCAACAGGGTTCACGACGGGTCGCGGATTACGCGATCGAGTTCCGCACCATGGCGGCCGACTGTGACTGGGGTCCCTCGGCGTTGTTGGACGCCTTCTTCCTGGGTCTCGCGGACGAAATTCGTCATATGATGATCCCGCTGTCACTCCCGACGAACCTGGATGATCTAATTGAGCTGGCGGTGCAAATCGACTTCCGCCTACTAGAGGAGAGGAGGGATCGACGGGGAAGACAAGCCCCACCTAGCAGCCAATCAGCGCCTGCTAGACCCGCCATCTGCAAGACGGAGCAACTCGTCCCCGAAGACACCTCTCCTTCATGGCAGATAGACGAGCCAATGCAACTGGGAGGCCGTCGACTCACCACCGCTGAGAGGGAACGCCGTTTTCGCCTCCAACTCTGCCTATACTGTGGAGGCGCTGATCACCTCATCTCCCGCTGCAAGGAACTGCCGCGCCCCGCTGCACGGCCACGAGCGCGCCCTCACTCGCCAGAGGACACGTCCACCAGAGGTCGCCGTTCTCCTTCGTTGGCCGCAGGCAGAATGCAGCTAAAAGGTACTCTTTCTTGGCCTAACGAACAAATAGACATTTGCGCTCTCATTGACTCGGGAGCAGATGATAACTTTTTGGATTTTGAGTTCATGAGATTCCATAAGATTCCTGTTGTAAAACTGTATGTACCCAAGAGGGTGTATTCTCTAGATGGGCGCCTATTAGCCAGCATAACCCACCAGACACTCCCACTCAACCTGCGCTTGTCTGGAAATCATTGTGAGAAAATAATTTTTTTGATTGTGCCATCACGGTCCGCGCCCATCATTCTTGGGTTAACCTGGTTACAGAAGCATAACCCGAGCATAGACTGGCCTCGTTCGGCCATTATTAATTGGAGTGTTACCTGCCACCTACATTGTCTCCGTTCCGCAGCGGGATCTCACACACCGCCACCTACCACCGTTGTAGAGAACATAGACTTGACAAACGTGCCCACAAACTACCATGACTTAAGAGCGGTGTTTAGCAAAGATAGAGCACTCTCACTTCCCCCCCACCGACCCTACGATTGCGGTATCGATTTGCTAGCCGGAGCGGCTTTACCATCGACCCGTTTGTACAAGGTGTCGAACACCGAACTCAAAGCACTAGAGGAATACATAAACACTTCAATAGCTGCGGGCCTCATTCGCCCCTCAACCGCACCAGTAGTCGCCGGATTTTTTTTTTGTCGAAAAGAAGGACAAGTCCCTACGGCCTTGTATAGACTACCGCGCTCTTAATCTGATTACTGTCAAGAATAAGTATCCTCTTCCTCTCCTTGATTCTGCATTTACTCCCTTACAGTCCGCAAGGTTTTTTACTAAACTCGATCTACGTAACGCGTACCATCTAGTTCGCATCCGAGAGGGGGATGAATGGAAGACCGCATTCAACACTCCTCTCGGACATTTTGAGTATCTTGTCATGCCGTTTGGACTTACAAATGCACCTGGCGTTTTTCAGGGCTTCATTAATGATATTTTTCGGGACATGACAGGGCGGTTTCTCTTCGTTTACCTGGACGACATATTAATTTATTCTTCGACATTTGACGAACATGTGCAGCAGGTTCGGTTAGTCCTTCAACGTTTGCTCGAAAATAAACTGTTCGTCAAGGCAGAAAAATGCGAGTTTCACTCATCTTCCATACCCTTCTTAGGATTTATCATTGAGGAGGGTAGACTCAGACCGGACCCTGCTAAGGTCAAAGCAGTAGTAGACTGGCCCACTCCGGTGTCCAAGAAGCACCTCCAGAGATTCTTGGGCTTCTCTAATTTTTATCGGCGATTTATTCGCAATTTTAGTCGCGTCGCTGAGCCACTTACGAGGCTAACTTCTACTAAGGTTCTGTTTGAATGGACACCCGATGCTAATTCCGCGTTCCTAAGGCTAAAGAGATTGTTTACTTCGGCTCCTATGCTTTGTTACCCTGACCGTTCTCTCCAATTTTTTGTTGAAGTGGACGCTTCTGATTCAGGTGTAGGGGCTGTACTCTCCCAGCAATCTACCAGCGACCAGAAGTTGCACCCCTGTGCTTTATTCTCTCGTCGCCTATCCCCTGCCGAGAAGAATTATGACATTGGCAACAGGGAGCTTCTGGCGGTCATCTTGGCCCTTCAGGAGTGGAGACACTGGCTGGAAGGGGCGGAGCTACCATTCATCGTCTACACGGACCACAAGAACCTGTCCTACTTAAGGACCGCACAGAGACTGAACCCTCGCCAGGCCAGGTGGGCACTATTTCTGACCCGTTTTAACTTTATCATCACTTTCCGACCTGGTTCTCAGAATGGGAAGCCCGATGCCCTGTCCCGTGTCTACTCTTCGTCCTTGGAAGATTCCTCACCTGAACCTATTGTTCCCCATACCCACTTCATTGGGGGACTCCAGTGGGACATCGAGCGGCAGGTCTTGGAGGCCCTGAAGTCGGACACATCTCCGCGGGGCTGCCCACCAGGTCGGCTGTTTGTGGTTCCTCGGCTCCGTTCCAGCGTTCTGGATTGGGCACATGGGTCGAAGATCGCTTGCCATCCAGGCATTCGTCGCACCAGTTTTATCCTCTCCCAGCGTTTTTGGTGGCCATCCATTCTGGCAGATACGAAGGCGTTTGTGGCAGCATGTCGGGTCTGCTCCCGGAACAAGGCATCCCACCAGGCCCCAGCAGGACTGCTACACCCATTACCCATCCCCTCCCGCCCGTGGTCACACATAGCTGTGGATTTTGTCACAGGACTGCCCCCCTCTGAGGGAAGCGACACCATTTTGACCATTGTGGACCGGTTCTCGAAGATGGCCCATTTCGTAGCCCTCCCCAAGCTGCCGTCTGCTCTTGAAACAGCCCAATTATTAGTGCTCCACGCTTTCCGGCTGCACGGCATCCCCACTGATGTTGTATCCGACAGAGGGCCACAGTTCTCCTCGGCCGTCTGGAGAGCATTCTGCAAGTCTCTGGGGGCCTCCCCTAGCCTATCCTCCGGCTACCACCCTCAGAGCAATGGACAGACCGAGCGGACCAACCAAGACCTGGAGGCGGCCATCCGGTGCACTTGTCATCAGCAACCCGCAACCTGGTCTGAAAATCTCCCATGGATAGAATACGCTCACAACTCTCTCATTAGCTCCGCCACCGGTCTGTCTCCATTTCACGTCGCCTATGGTTTCCAACCCCCAGTTTTTCCTTCTACCCAACCCAATGCCGACGTACCATCCGTAACGGCACACCTGCGTCGGGCTCACCAGGCTTGGCGCAACACCAGGGCTGCGTTAAAAAGAACATCGGCCAGGAACCAGGTCTTAGCCAACCGACATCGCACACCAGCCCCACACTACCAGTTGGGACAGAAGGTCTGGTTATCGTCTCGGGACCTACCTTTGGCCACCGAATCTAGGAAACTGGCTCCCAGGTTCATTGGACCATTCCCCATTGCCAAGATCATCAATCGTGTTGCAGTCAAGCTCCATCTCCCTAGATCTCTCAAGTGCCATCCTGTTTTTCACGTGTCCCGCATCAAGCCTGTCTCATCCAGCCCACTCAGTCCTCCGGAGGTACCGCCTCCTCCACCCAGGCTGGTTGATGGTCACCCAGCATTTACTGTAAACACCATCTTGGATGTGAGAAGAAGGGGAAGGGGTTTTCAATACCTGGTGGACTGGGAGGGGTACGGCCCAGAGGAACGGTCATGGATTTCTAGATCGCTTATAATTGACAAGGACTTGATCAAGGACTTTTACGTTCGATTCCCAGACAAGCCAGGTAGGCCGCCAGGAGGCGTCCGTTGAGGGGGGGGGGTACTGTGGTAATCTGTAAATGTCCTTGCCTATTTCTATTGTCTGCACCATGTTCACTCTCTCTCTCATCCACAGTATGGAGTGCAGCTGACGCAAGGCAGCAGCACACACCTGAGCTTGATTAGCAGCAGCCTATTTTAACTGGCTGCTGACGGCCGGTGAGCGCCGGAACTTTTGCCATTGCTACCAAACGGTTGGTCGTGCAAGAGGACTCACTAAGTCGCGAACCTTTCACCTCAGGTTGGCCCGTACAATCCTAGCCTTGTCTAGCGTTTTATTTTGGTACCTTGTTTTATCACTTCTCTCATGAAGTATATTTTTCCTAGCCTTGTCTAGCGCTTTTAGTTTTGTGTTTTTTCTCTCAGTAGTTTGTTACATGGTGTGTTGTGTTTTCCACCATCGCCATTGTTTTTTGCTACCTTGTGCTTCCGCCAAATAAAGTGGAAGAACAATTGTAAACCCAAACTCGTCTCTGCATCCTTGGGATCCATATCACCACACCCTAACATTCTCAACAAAAGAGGAGAAATATACCCTAAGAGGAAAATCTCATTTAAAACATTTGTATGCTTGTACAACACTTAAAACCTTTAGCATATCAGTATGTGGAATTAAATTATGGAACGGTTTAACCAAAGAAATCAAACAAAGCACCAATATGATTCACTTTAAGAGACTGTTCAAACTACAAGTGTTCACAAAGTACACAAAACAAGAATGATGATGAACATCTTGAAACCTTTTTTTATTTTGAGAGAAATATTATTAGACTCTTGAACGCATCATAATAATCCCCTCTATTCCCCCCAAAAACGGATTAACTCGCTGGACTATAAAGACAATATAACATACATCCGTAAACGTGGATGCATATGCAAAAGTACAATATAGTTATCTGTACAGTAAATATATTTATATCTGCACCTTATTGCTCTTTTATCCTGCACTATAACGAGCTAATGGCAAGATGGTGCTGCTCCGTTTGGCTGGCTATCCACGCTCTCGTCACAAGATTTGCGTATCTTGGTTAATTTGTGTAGTTTTTTTTGTTTGTTTTACTTCGACCAACGGCACAATAATTGTTTACAACCGACAGACTCTTCTGGACATAAATTAAAAAACAACTCACCAACTTCATCGAAGCTCAGACCTGTTGAAGCAACTGCCGGCAGAATTGAGAGTCCATGGCAACGCCGGTAACAACAACAAAGGAGAATGGCGGACACACCATCGATACCGTGGCACCCGAGAGGGAATAAGGAACCGCGTCAGAAGACGTGCAAGCCGGACGCCTCTCCCTTCTATCCTGCTCTCCAACGTCCAGTCAATTAAGAACAAGCTGGACGACATCAGGGCGAGGATTAAGTTCCAGCGGGACATCAGAGACTGTATTGTTCTGTGTTTCACTGAGACCTGGCTCACACCAGAGGTTCCAGACCACGCCATCAGCCTGGAGCCCTTCTCCGTGTATCGGAGCGACAGGAACGAGTCGTCGGAGAAATCGAGAGGCGGAGGCGTGTGTTTTATGATGAATAAACACTGGTGTGGACCGAGCAGTGTGGAAAAGATAGGGGAACACTGCTCACCGGACCTGGAGTTTCTCATCATCAAATGCTGCCCGTTCTACCTACCAAGGGAGCTAACATCAGTCATACTCATCAGAGTATACATTCCACCCTAGGCCAACGTTGAGGCCGCACTTTCGGAGCTCTACGACCAGGTAAATAAACTCCAGACAGCTCATGTTGATGCTGCTATTGTGGTTGCTGGGGACTTTAATAAGGTGAAACTTAAAACGGTATTACCAACGTTTTACCAACACGTGACCTGTCCTACCCGAGGACCACTGCTACTCGCAGTTCAAATGCGGCTTTAAGTCACAGTCTTTTTCAGCCTTCGGTAAATCAGATCACTCCGCCATCTTGCTCGTACCAGTGCATAAACAAAGTTTGAAGCGCGCCCCCAAGGTGATGCGAGAAGTCAAACGTAGATTGTACAGACTGGAGCGTGTTCCGCGACGGTACAGACAACATTGACGAATATACAGACGCCGTGCTGGACTTTGTTGGTAAACTGGTCGAGGAAATAGTCCCCACCACCACAGTACGGGTTTTTCCCAAATCAGAAACCCTGCGTTGATAGATCCGTCCGAGAGGCTCTGAAAGCGCGCACCTCAGCCTACAACGGACGACGCGCAACCGGCGACATGCACGCGTACAAGGCAGCGTGCTATGACGTCAGGCGCGTAGTGAAGCAGGCAAAGAGACAATACAGGGACAAAGTGGAGTTTAAATGTCAGCAGGCTGACTCCAGAGCTGTATGGTAAGGACTCAGAACGATGACAGACTACAAAGGCAGTCTCCCTGGCAAATATACCTTTTATGCACGGTTTGAGGCTGCAAGTTCAAACAGCAGCCTTCATGCCGCCGCAATAGAGGGTATGGCCACTGGCAATGGAGACTCAGCATTCAAGATAACAGAACACAACCTGAGGAGAACCTTTAAGAGGGTGAATACCAGGAAAGCCACAGGGCCAGACAGCATCCCCGGTTGTGTCTTAAAAGTCAGTGCTGTCCCTTGAACAGTCTGTCATTCCCACCTGTCTGAAAAAATCCACCATTGTCCCTGTTCCAAAGAAATCTGCCCCTGCCTGCCTCAACGACTACCGCCCCGTAGCCCTCAACCCCATACCCATGAAGTGCTTTGAGAAGCTAATCTAAGACCACATATGCTCCTCCCTCCCCCCCGCTATAGACCCCCTGCAATTTGCATACCGCCCAAACAGGTCAACCATCGATGCAATCGCACCCGTATTGCATACCGCCACGACACACCTGGACAAAAGGCAGGGGAACTATGTGAGAATGCTGTTCATAGACTACAGTTCAGCATTCAACACCATAGTCCCCTCCAAACTCGTCATCAAACTCAAGGACCTGGGCTTGAAATCAACCCTCTGTCAGTGGGTCTTGGACTTCCTGACAGGCAGGCCACAAATGGTGAGAGCAGGGAACTGCACCTCATCACCCATCACCCTCAACACCAGTGCCCCCCAGGGCTGTGTTCTGAGCCTCCTCCTCTATTCACTCTACACACATGACTGTGTGGCTAAAAACACCACCAACTCCATTGCAAAATTTGCTGACGACACAGCTGTGTTGGGCCTGATCTCCGGAAACGATGAGACGGCCTACCTGAGTGAAGTGGAAAACCTGGCACTGTGGTGTCAGGAGAACCACCTCGCCCTGAACGTCAGCAAGACCAAGGAGATCATAGTGGATTTTAGGAGACAGGGGGCAAGGAACTACAGTCCACTCAGCATAGACGGGATGCCGGTCGAGAGAGTGACCAACTTCAAATATCTCGGAGTGACAATATCAGAAGACCTGTCCTGGACCACACACATAGACAACGTGGTGAAAAAGGCACGACAGCGTCTCCACTTCCTCAGGAGACTCAGGAAGTTCAAGCTAAACCCCAAGATCCTCAGAAACTTCTACTTATGCACAATAGAGAGTGTCATGACTGGAAACATCACCTCCTGGTTTGGGAATAGCACCGCACACGACCGCAACAGACTGCGGAGAGTGGCCAGATCAGCCGAGCTCCCAACCATCTGCGACATCTACACTTGGCGGTGTAGATCCAAGGCCAAGAGGATAGTGAGGGACTCTAGCCACCCAAGCAACTGCCTCTACTCACTGCTGCAGTCAGGCAAGCGCTACCGGAGTCTCATGGCCAACACAGAGAGACTCAGGAGGAGCGTCTATCCCCAAGCCATCAGACTGCTCAACTGCACCGCTGATTAACACTTTATCACAATTGCACAATTGCACAAAACCGCACGCACAACAATCACTTTGTTTACCACTATAATTACTGGACTACAATACTCTTCATTCAATGACTGTAAAAAATGTAAAACAAGAGTATAAAGAAGTCATACTGTTCCATTACCTTTGTTCATACTACTGTCAATACTCAACTGCCAAAGAACTGTAGACACCTTAATATTTGTTGCTTCCTATACTGTATATACTGTGTATACTGTATATACTGTTATACTATTTGATATTGCACTGGTACTGTATTTGAATACTGTACTGATACCTCTACCATAACTACTTTAACGTATTGTCTTGTAATTCAAATGTTTGTATTTTTTTGTATTTAGTGTATTCAATTCTGTAACTAGTGTTTGGATCCCACTGTATGCAATATCTGAAGAGGATGGAAAAAAGCTCAGTGACGTAGTGGTTAGAGTGTCCGCCCTGAGATCGGTAGGTCGTGTGTTCAAACCCCGGCCGAGTCACACCAAAGACTATAAAAATGGGACCCATTACCTCCCTGCTTGACACTCAGCATCAAGGGTTGGAATTGGGGGTTGAATCACCAAAGATGATTCCCGGGCGCGGCCACCGCTGCTGATCACTGCTCTCCTCACCTCCCAGGGGGTGATCAAGGGTGATGGGTCAAATGCAGAGAATAATTTTGCCACACCTAGTGTGTGTGTGACAATCATGGGTACTTTAACTTTAACTTTAATATCACTGTGGTGTATTATGCATGTGATGAATAAAACTTGAAACTTGAAACATTTCGTTCTTATCTGTACTGTAAAGTTCAAATTTGAATGACAATAAAGGAAGTCTAAGTCTAAGTAACGATCGGAATGAAACTTAATGTATCAGACTAAAAGTAGCGTTTCTTCTTCACAAAAGTACTCAAGTATAAGTACAAACGTTTGTAAAACATATGTTGCACTCTGACAAGTACAATTTATCCAAAAAGGTATTTAACTTAATGTAGCGTGTTACTACCCACCTCTGAGTAGCACTATAACAGGCACTTTATTAGAGCTTCCCAGCTGAGTTTCTGATGTAAGATATCATATACAGAACGATACATGACAGCATAATACAATGCATACAATAGTTTCAATCAATGTTGTTCCACTCCAGTCCAACAGAGGGCGGACAAGGACTTTGCATCATGATGCTAATCTTGTCTTCAAAAGTGTGAAAGTTGACTCGTTTCCACTTTTCTTATTAATCAAATTACTTGCCCAATAATTAGGGATAACGTTGACGTAAACACGGCTCCTATTCTAGTAGGTGTTTTGCGGCAAATTCATACATTTTGTGCAACCTAATTCAACATTTTCTTAACCAAATTACTTGACTCAGGAGATAAAGAAGGAAAAAGGAAAGCGTTTTGGCTCTCGCAGTTTATGGGACACTTCCTTTTGGTCTAGATCAGTGATTCACAGTACTACTAAAGGTATGTGGGCCCAGCTTGTTGCACACTAAATAATAAATTCATAAAACAGTGTTTTATTTTCCTATATTAAAACAAAGTG
>NC_084742.1:38654088-38674088 GCF_033978785.1 Entelurus aequoreus | reverse complement strand
GCATTGTGTCAGAGGAGGGTCTAAATGGAGTTGCAAACCTGCCTGTTATGAAGGAGCTTGACAAGGGACCCATGCAGGAAGAGCTCAGCAAAGCTATTGACAACCTCGCATGCGGCAAGGCCCCAGATGCTGAAGGGAAAACACCTGATGTCATAAAACTTGGGAAACCTTCCTTACTGCCGCACCTTCACGATCTCCTCTGCCTCTGTTGGAAAGATTGAGCCGTCCCCCAGGATCTGCGTGACTCCAAGATTGTCACACTGTACAAGAACAAGGGAGACCATTGTGACTGTAATACTTACCGCGGCATCTCCCGGCTTAACATCGTGGGGAAAGTCTTCGCTCGTGTCGCCCTTGCTAGACTCCACCTCCTTGCAGAACGTGTCTACCCTGAGTCACAACGTGGCTCTAGGGCAGCAAGATCCACAGTGGACATGATTTTCACCCTTCGGCAGCTGCAGGAGAAGTGCAGGGAACAGAGGAGACCCTTGTATCTCGCCTTTGTCGATCTCACTAAAGCATTTGACCTTGTCAGCAGAGATGGTCTCTTCAAGATGCTTGCAAAGATAAACTGCCCCCCAAAACTCGTCGCCGTCATAAGATCATTCCATGAAAAGACACAGGATTCCGTCTGTTGGGACGGAGGAACATCAGAGGCCTTTCCAATCCGCAGCGGTGTAAAACAGGGCTGCGTTCTTGCGCCAACCCTCTTTAGAATTTTCTTCTCCCTCGTTCTGCTTTCAGCACATGTTCTGAAGGTGTCTCCCTACACACGAGAGCTGATGGGAAACTTTTCAACCTTGCCCGTTTGCGCTCCAAGACCGAAGTGACCAGTGTCCTCCTGAGGGAAATGCTTTTTGCGGATGATGCAGCTCTAGCATCCCACACCGAGTCCGGGCTCCAGAGGCTGATGGACAGGCTTTCATCTGCCTGTAAAGAGTTTGGTCTCACCAGCATAAAGAAGACCAATGTCATGGGCCAAGATGCTGAAACTCCATTTTCCATTTCCGTCGACAATCAAACTCTGGAATGTGTCAACACCTTTATATACCTTGGATCCGCAATCTCCAGTGACTTGTCACTCGACACAGAACGTGCCACCCGTCTTGCGAGAGCCGCCACAGTGATGGCCAGGCTGTCCAAAAGAGTATGGTCGAACAACCAGCTATCCACGCGCACTAAACTCCAGGTCTACCAAGCCTCCGTCATTAGCACACTGATGTATGGTACCGAGGCCTGGACCACCTACACCAGACATGAGAAACAGCTAAACAGCTTCCACCTGCACTGTCTTTGCCGCATCTTGGGAATCTCATGGCAGGACAGAGTTCCCAACATTGAAGTCCTGGATCGTGCTCACTCCACCAGCCTGTTCACCATGCTCAGCCAACGCCGCCTCAGATGGCTTGGCCATGTCCACAGGATGGACCCCAGCCGGCTCCCTAGAGCTGTCCTATACGGCAAATTGTCAACAGGCTCCAGACCCCTTGGTCGCCCCCGACTGCAATTCAAGGACGTGTACGAACGTGACATGAAACAGGCAGACATCGACCACAACAACTGGGAGGAAGCTGCAAAAGACCGCGATGTTTGGAGGCAGACTGTTGCCACAGGAACCCACCGTGCCGAGGAGAAGCACATCTCCTTGTTGCAGGCGAGGAGACAAAAGCGGAAACTGCGTGACGCGCGACCTGATCCTGTGTCAGAACCCTCCCCATACGTCTGTGCCAACTGCACCAGAGACTGTCACTCCAGAGTGGGGCTGTACAGCCACAGCCACCGCTGCAAGAAAGAATGAACTCCCCCAGGCGCAACCCATCATCACTACTGACGGACGGATGCCTATGATACATATATATGGATGTATATATATACATATATATGCATGTATACATATGTATGTATGTATGTATATATATATATATATATATATATATATATATATATATATATATATATATATATATGGATGTATATATATATATATATATATATATATATATATATATATATATATATATATATATATATATATATATATATACATGTATATGTATGTATACATATGAATATATACATATATATATATATATACCTGTATATATATATATATATATATATATGGATGTATATATATTTATATATATATATATATATATATATATATATATATATATATATATATATATATATATATATATACATGTATATGTATGTATACATATGAATATATATATATATATATATATACCTGTATATATATATATATATATATATATATATATATATATATATATATATATATATATATACATACATACATATGTATACATGCATATATATATGTATATATATATGAATATATGTATATATATATATACGGTATATATATATATACGGTATATATATATATATATATATACGGTATATATATATATATATATATATATATATATATATATATATATATATATATATATATATATATATATATATATATATATATATATATATATTTATATAGTATGTATGTAATGTTGAAATTGCCAAGATGAATGCACTAGGGATTTGGAGATTATATGTAGGAGTGTAATGAATGTCATTAATTTGTGATGCTCTTCGCTTGGTGCAGAGAAAGGCAGAATGATGGAAGTGAGCCGGTAATTGTAAATAGTGGGAGATGGACAGTCAAGTCAAACGATGGCAACATTTTTGTGGCTTGCTGTCAAGATTTTAGTGCCATTTTCTAAATGAATACAGGCCTCAAACTTTTTTAGTGCGATTTCTCGATAATAGCCTGGTGTGATAGCACGAGTTGGCCTGCACAGAAAGTCATTTTTTGTGTGCGTGTGTGGAGTTGTCGGCATGACTGGATGTGTCGTGTTAATCCAAAACGCGTCTTGAAAATAAGGGGTACATTTCCACAGGAACACAAAATCAAGTGAATTGTGTAGAACGGACACACTGCCTTATAACAGTATACAGATGACAGTTTCATTGAGTTTTTAGTTAAAGGGATCCCATCACCAGTGCAACAGTAAAACACGGACAATTTTGCTATGTTAATGGGTGAAAATGGAACGGAGCAAATGGTCGCTAATTACATCAAACACGACTTTTGTAGGGGATCACCACAAAAGCCAGACTACTAGTTTGGTTCAAGTAGAATAAAAAGACGACAGTAGTTCTTTGGGCTGTCTGTCTGCATTTGGATCAAGTGGTTCCTTTAAAAAAAAAAAATTAATAATCCAAAAGCTTGGACGCTGTGACAGCACTGACATGTCAGCTTATGAATTTAACATCTTGACAGTTGCCCACTTCCAGCTTTAACTTTGTGGACTACGCAGCTATAATGGCTTACATTCCCCATGAAAAACTGACCATGGACATTGTTAATACCATATCGACCCGTTTACATAAATAAATCCCTAGACCTCTATTATAAGACAACGCCGTCTTTTTCAGATTTTTCTTATGAGAAAATATGCGATTTTACATTTAGGTCAATGCAGTTATGCTCACAACACCAGTTTAAAACAACTATCTGTATTGTACTTTTGTGGATATAAGACGACATTCTTGTAATAATCTCCAGACCCCAACCAAATATAAAACACATACAAATACACAACTGACCAATCGGTTTTCTTGGAAGTAAAAAACAAAACAACAACAAAAAAGTCATTCATTTGATTTATTGACTGATTCGTTCATGAATTGCGTAGCTCTTGACGCTCTTCTCGAGACATCTGGCGTTTGAAAATGTCACCATTGTAAAACTTGTGGAAGGGGTGGGGGATGACTGAGAGTTTTGGCGGGGGCGCAAACCAAAAGACCATTAAAATCTGCAATCATTTATTTCCACTCCTTGGTTAAATCCATCTCCCAGGGGGAATGGTTCTGTCCTTATCCACCCAAGGCTACCAATCTATTCTGCTGTCTGTCTTCCATGCATCAGAATGAAGCAGGCAGACATGTCCTCCTTCACCCAGAAACCCTCGTGCGCTTGTTGGCCATGCTTCCGACTTGATTTCTACCACAATGCACTTTTTTGGGTGTCGGTTTTGCATACTGCCGAGCCGTTAACCTTGTATTTTTTGGACGAGGCCGTGTCTGACGCACACGGCTCATCACTCGTCACCTCGCTGGTGTCATTAAAAGCCGGAGAAATAAAAGTAGCGTCTGGAATCAAGGTCCAATTCTCTATCAGGCCGCCAAGGTTGGCCTACTTGTCACTGTTCGCTTCACGCAAACGGACATTTTCGCCCAAAAGTTGAGCATCTAAATCATTTTGAAGGTACAGAATAGAGTCTTTGTTGTCACCTACTTTTGTCTTCCAGAGTATCATTGGACAGCTCATGTTATGCTCACTTTAGCACTGGTGCTAACTGTGCCTTGCTATTTTTAAGGATGGAATGCAAAAAGCTAGTCAAAGATGCTCTTTAAAAAAGCAAAGATCTGCGTTTTAAAAAACAAATAAGAATAAGCACTCTTAATGACTGGATTGCTATGTTCTGACACTGTGCGCTCCACTGTTTCATTGTTTTTTATCTATAATGTGTAAATCTCCCACATACAACACCGTCCTTTCAACCATTCCTAAAAGACTGCAATTTAGCCTCCAACAAATAACAGGAGTTTGAAACATTCTGGTCACAGAAAGTGACCAGAATGCCATTGGTGCTGTTTGTTTACAACTAAATAGAATGCTTACGCGGGGGATTCCGACTATTTTGGATTGGTAGTAGTCGATCCACAGTAATCGTTCTGCCACACCATACCTGAATTTACACTTCAACGACTGTCGTTGTCTTTCATAGTTAGGATTGCCCGTTTGCATTAAAACAATGTGTCTTTTCTTATTACGATAGGGCGAAACCATCCTCGGCCAGGCACACCCTCCTTTTTTTTTTGGAGTATAATATTTGGGGTTTTGACACCAACCGTTGGATTTGATCTGACCAATCTAAGGCCCCTTCTACAGTAAGGTTATCCAGGGTAAATCCCACCTAACCTTATCCTTGTCCACACATACACAATGGTTGTTTGCGATCCCCCCACCCCTGTCCGTCCGCCGGCGCAACACGACCAAGTACGCATGCGCGGAAAATGCGCACGTCATAGTCACCTCCAGTGTTGCTTTGTGTGCAAGTTCTTAATTTGAACTTATCTGAACAATAGTTGTGGTATTTCAATTAACTGAAACTTGTGGGGCCCTATTGTAGTGAATCACACCTGAGCCATCATAAATTAATCAAATCTTTAATGGACACGTAAAAGTAAACGATGTGATAAAGAAAATTTTACATCAATCAATGTAGGGATCTATCGATCTGGACACTCCTCACTTTTTTGCCTTCACCTTCATTGTCCATTCGTTTTTGGTGACTTTGGACCTAGACGTTAAGTCCGCAACATACATGGCGGACAATAACTGATACAATCTGCTTTGCCAGTCCAAAAGCATTTGCTGTTTTCCGTAGTCTTCCCTTGATGGCCAGGTAATACAAATCACAGGCTACCTTTTGTTATCACATCCATGGGAGCCCGCATTCTCGTTGTCTCTCCTTCGACAAATGGACAAAGTTTTTCGGTAAGTAGAATCACAGCTGACCTGGACATTCCAAAGTTCTCTTGCCGTCTGAGAAGTGTTGTATCCGAAATAGCTGCAACCACTTTCTCTTAAGGTATTCATGTGTGATTTCCACAAGCGTCTGTACATGTAGAAGAAGGAGAAACACGGGCATGTCTGGACGCCTCCATATTTCCAGTGGTTAGCTCCGAGTTATGAAACCGCTTTATTATGAAGCTGGCTGTGGCACGTTCTTTCTGACGTCACTTCGTGTGTGGGGCACTGTCTTTCTGGCGTCACTTCCTCTACGAACTCTATATATATATATATATATATGTATATGTATATATATCATCTCTTGTCCCAGGACTTGACAAAGGAGGTCGTCCATCCAGGAATAGCATTAACAGCTATTTTGCAGCGTGCTTCAGCCGCCTTTAATAGAATATTGGCCTGCGGTTATCCTGAGAACACCCAATTAATCTGAGTAATTATTTGCTTAGGTACACAAATAAGTGAGTGTTTTGTCTGCAGTTTTTGGACGGGAGAACATTGGGCTTCAGGGACACGTATGATGCATTTAGGATTCTCTGCAGCATTCAAATACTAGTCTTAGGAGTGAGGGTTCCTCTTAAATCTTCATTGTTTTATGTTTATGGCATGAGTTTGCGGAAACATGCTTTGTCTGTGTTTTATGCACGTTACGCAAAGCCGAACGCTTTTGGGTTTAAACTGTTTCTAAATTTGGAAAATGTTTAGTGAACTTTCACTACAAAAACTGAAATCAAAGTTTAAATACCTGAACTCGACTGCAAAACCATGTTAACAGATCCTCTTTGAACAGGAGCATTCTGTGATTTTAAGAACCTACTGGAAAAATATGAGTGAGCTCTACAGATTCATACATGCAACGCATTCATTCAAATAGAAGAGTGTTTGTCCCCTAGAGGAAAGTGAAACTTTGATTTAAAAACCCCTCATTATACAATTTTTTGGATTTACGAACTACATATCGGATATGCTTTGTTGTCTGAGGCTGCTTCTACACTAAGCCGGCTAAGGTTATACAGGATATATCCCACCTAACCTTATCCCTGTCCACGCACACACAATGCCATCGTTTAAGACCCCCTCTCTCCTGCGTCGGCAAGCGCAACGTGACCTAGTACGCATGCACGGAAAATGCGCATGTCATAGTAATTTGTAAACAATTTGCTGTGCACTTCTCTTCAGTGTGAAGAGCTGCACTTTACTACATTGTAAATAGTTTGTTGTGCTTTGATTTGTTTGTAGTTTTGCTTTGTGTGCAATTTCTTAAATTAAATTTAACCTTTTTGAACAATATCCAGTGTTGTGGTTTTTCAATCAACTGGAATCCAGTGTGATGTGGGGCCCTATTGTAGTGAATCACACCTGAGCCATCATAAATTAATCAAATCTTTAATGGACATGTGAAAGTAAACAATGTGATAAAGAACATTTTACAACAATCCATCTAGGGATCTAGATATCTGGTCAGGACACTCCTCACTCTTTTGCCTTCATCTTCATTGTTTATTCGTTTTTGGTGACTTTATAGATGTTGAGTCCGCGACATACATGGCAGACAATAACTGATACAGTCTGCAATCGCTGTTTTCCGTAGTCTTCCCGTCGGCCAGGTAATACAAAGCACATGCTACGTTTTCTATCACATCCACGAGAGGCCGCATTCTCATTGTCTCTCCTTTGACAAATGGACAAAGTTTTTCGGTAAGTAGAATCACAGCTGACCTGGACATTCGAAAGTTCTCTTGCTGTTCAGCTGGCACAACACACTCGTTGACACAGATATCCCACCAAGCTACCGTTCTTTTAGGCCTTATCCAAAACTGTCGCTCAACATTGCTATGTTGCTGTCTGAGATATGTGTTGTGTCCGAAATAGCTGCAATCGCGCGTTTCCTTCTCTTTAAGGAATTCATGTGTGATTTCCACAAGTGTCTGTACATGTAGAAGAAGGAGAAACACGGGCATGTCTGGATGACTCGCCTCCGTCTTTCTAGTGGTTACCTCCGAGTTACGAAACCGGTTGTTATGAAGCTGGCTGTGGCGCGTTCTTTCTGACATCACTTCCTGTGTGGGGCGTGGTCTTTCTGACGTCACTTCCTCTCCGAACTCTTTTTATAAACGATCGATGAGTCCACACAGAGCTAAGAGCCGGAGATTCAAGAAATACACGGCGCACTTACCCGTATATCCAAGGAGGGGAACCTTAAACGATAGGTTAGCGTGGCTGACACAATGCTTAATTATTCGTTTAAGGAGTTATCCGGCTTAATGTAGACAGGGCCTGAACCTTGTGTCTGTGTTCAAACATTTTATCCACTCATTGTGTGCCTACAGCAAAGCCGTTGAGGGCGGGCTGACCGATCTCTGCGCCCATGAAGTCAGCAGAACAGTGCTGTCGTTAGCTACTGTGCTAATTGCTACTTTGTGTGCTTTTTAAGTGTTTTTAATTTTGTATTGCATTTTCTAGTTTTACTAGCCTAATATCAGTTCAAAGAACGCAATGGATACGCAATGTGTGGTTCGAAACATTCAGGAAACAGCCGCAGCATTGTCGACACCGCCTCCCCCCTCTGACTCTCCCAAGAAGATTAACCAACAAGGTAAAGTGCACCACAGGGCTAGTGACAGTGTGTGTGTGTGTTGGCAGGGTGGCTACAAATGAGGACAGCACAGCTGCATGTTGTTTGTTATTAAATAGAAAGTTGATCCATCACCCCCTTGTTATGTTTGTTTGATATACAGTACTGTATATCGCTTAAAATGTGTTCAAAGTTTACTAAAATATGGACTTTTGTCAAGGCTGGAACCCATTACTCTTGTTTACATTGTTTCTTATGGACACATTTGCTTCAATATGCAAACATTTCTGTGTACAAACGGTGTTCAAAAATCAATTAAGTTCATTAATCCAGGTTCCACGGCATCTGGGTTGAGAGATTTTCAGCATATATATATATATATTTTTTGTGTTTAATCTGATTTATACCTATGTATTTAAATGAATTAGCTGGAAGGTGCTATAGAAATGGGCCTCAGTTGTTTCATCATCAGGAGGGATAAAAGAAGCATGTGCACGCACACGCATATCGAACAGGCTGCTCGTTGTAGGACTCTCCAATCTGTTCATCTGTCAAAATGTCAGAGTCTATGCATCACCAGCAGAAAGAGCATCTCTCAGAAGCAAAGCAAAAGAAGGGCTTTGGCCATATTTTTAAAATGACGCAGGCTTGCCAAGATATCAGATTGCTCTCTGCGTCGCACGTCTACGCTAACAGAACATAAACTATTTTCGCCGCCTATTCCAAACACCATACAGAAAATGAAAGTCACTGAGGTGAAAAATATTTACCCTGTCGACTCTGCAAAAGCCGCGACGTGAATCTCTGGCGAGCGCGTCAAGGTGTCACAAGGAGTGTGACAACGGAGCGCATACAAGAGTTAACGGGCGGAACGTGGGAGGGGACACATAAAGGTATTGATGCATTATTAGCATTCTGGAGGTGACGACATTCATGGATGGTAGTTACCAACCAGTGGGAACAAATGTGGCGGCAACTTGAGGTCACGCTGGCATCAAATCAAGTTCATTTGGAAAACAGTAATACTAAAAACAAATATTAGATTTTATGACTTGGAGTTCAATAATTAGCCTCAATCAGCGTTATTTAAAGAGGCTGTTTGCAACTTACTCAAAGCAAAACATATAACATGAACACCATTGGCTAGCTTGTGTTGCCAGTAATGTTTTAACAGACCACAATTGTATCAAAACGGTCTATATTTTTCACAATTACTAACTTTCCGTCATAATTATTTTACCAGCCTGAATAAAATGATACATGCAAACATATAAAAGCAGTTCAACAGAAGCGACAAACAATTTGCAGTTTGTTGTTATGATTAGAATATGGAATCAATGACAGCTAATACTAATTATCCAAATCGCTATCTTCAGCTAACAACACCCAAAGCTACCGCGGGTGCATGTGTTACGTACGTTCGTACGTAATTACGCCATTCTGTCATAGTCAATCATCAATCAATCAATGTTTATTTATATAGCCCTAAATCACAAGTGTCTCAAAGGGCTGCACAAGCCACAACGACATCCTCGGTTCAGATCCCACATTAGGGCAAGGAACAACTCAACCCAGTGGGATACAATGAGAAACCTTGGAGAGGACCGCAGACGTAGGTGACCCCCCCAGGGCGACCAGTGCAATGGACGTCGAGTGGATCTAGCATGATATTGTGAAAGTCCAGTCCATAGTGGATCTAACATAATAGTGAGAGTCCAGTCCATAGTGGATCTAACATAGTGGGGCCAGCAGGAGACCATCCCGAGCGGATACGGGTCAGCAGCGCAGATATGTCCCCAACCGATGCACAGGCGAACGGGTCCCGACTCTGGACAGCCAGCACTTCATCCGTGGCCACCGAACCTGTGCCCCCCCCCTACCCCCCCCCCCCTCCACGAGGGAGAGGTTCTTAAAAACAGCGGCGCACTCTTGTCACATATAGAGTACCTTTGAGTCAGTGAAGGCTAGCAAACAGAGCCTCTCTGCATGCCCATGATAATGTCCATAATTATGCAATTGTTCTTAAAGTAACCCCACTTAGGAAGCACTTGAACGCAGCAAAGGGATTTCATGCTTTCTGCATGACTCAGACGTCTGCATATAAATGGTTCACATTGTATAAATATGTTTATGCCTTTATATAACACTGCAACAAGTCAGTGTTCAAAAACAAGAGAAAAAATATGAAAGTTAGGGGCATTTTACTTGAACTTAGCAAAATTATCTGCTTATAGAACAAGAACATTTGGCTTGTCAAGACTTTCCAAAACAAGTAAAATTAGCTAACCTCAATGAAACCAAAAATACCTTAAAATAAGTATTTTCTCATTAATAACAAGTGCACTTTTCTTGATAGAAAAAACAAATATGAGACCTTTTTTCTCAATATGTTGAAAAATATTCTTAAATGAAGTAAATGCTTATGCCATTATCTTGACATAATGATATGCGCTAGGCATTACATTTATTGCATTTTCCCATCGATAACATGACATCATCGTGCCAAGTGCGTGCTCTTTCAGTCAATTAGTGTGCAAGGAATATATATATTTATATATATATATATACAGCCCGGCCCCCGACCAATTTTTTTTTTATCGTAATTTTGAATCATTTATCTGAATGTGCATGAACTATTTCTGTTCAAAATAGTTTGAAATGTCACATGTTAAATGTTTAAATATTAACTGCCAGTTTACTGTACTGTGCCAACTGTACTTCTATATGAGTACGTATGTTCTAGTGTTTAATTGAAAATAAAACAGCAAAGTCCATTTGGCTGTCATCTATTTTAATTATGAGACACAATTGTGTCAAAGTCATGATTTTTTATTTCATGCTTAAAATAAGAAATTATTACTTTAAAAAAGCAGTTTTATACTTGTGAGTGTTAATGACACAGCTTTGCAACAGTTGTTATCATAGTTTTAAGCATGTTTTACTCAATATATGTCATAACATCTCAGCAACAAGCTGTAATATCTTACTGAGATAATTTGGGACCAAAACACTTAAAACAAGTAAAACACTAAAATAAAACCTGCTTAGTGAGAAGAAGTATCTTATCAGACAGAAAATAAGCAAATATCACCCTTATTTGAGATCTTCAATCTCACTTAGATTTCAGTTTTTGCAGTGTAGAGTTGGGCCTGCGTACAGGTAAGGAATGGTAAATGGTAATGGTAAATGGGTTATACTTGTATAGCGCTTTTCTACATTCAAGGTACTCAAAGCGCTTTGACACTATTTCCACATTCACCCATTCACACACACATTCACACACTGATGGCGGGAGCTGCCATGCAAGGCCCTAACCACGACCCATCAGGAGCAAGAGTGAAGTGTCTTGCTCAAGGACACAACGGACGTGACGAGGTTACTAGAAGGTGGGGATTGAACCATGCAGGAACCCTCAGGTTGCTGGCACGGCCACTCTCCCAACTGTGCCATGCCGTCCCCAGGAAGGAACATTATGTGGTTTAAAAAAAAATACTTTACTAAGTTACATGAAACTCAAATCCTTGTACGTTTGTATACTAGCTTGTTGATGAGGGACATTCAAGAGGAAGTCACTTGAATTGATTAAACATGGCAAACATTCTCATTTCACATTTGTATCTGACAGCAAAGGCCACGTCAGTAGTGGTTGTGTCTGTGTGTGGTGTGAATGACAGGAAGAAAAGCTCTGACTGGCATGGAGATAGGTGTTTGGCGCCACCTGATGGTTGCTCTACATGTATAAATCTGTCAACCCATTATTATGACTTCCTCGGGCACAAACGCTGTCTTATATTTGGATCAATAATAGTGATGAGTCCACCCTTCTCTGGCAATTTGTGCCTATGAATCGTAAATTGAGGGAGAGGAAGACAGCCTATCTGCTAAGCTAGCTGGAATGTGAAGTACTGAATCCTTCAATTCCTTGCATTAATTTGCTCACGCATTTGTTCACAAAGTGGTGACCCTCGCCCCATCCTTGTTTGTGAATGACTGAGCCTTTCATGGAAGCTGCTTTTATACTCAATCATGGCACCCACCTGTTCCCAATTAGCCTGTTCACCTGTGGGATGTTCCAAATAAGTGTTTGATGAGCATTCCTCAACTTTCTCAGTCTTGTTTGCCACTTGTTCCAGCTTTTTTTAAACATGATGCAGGCATCAAATTCCAAATGAGCTAATATTTGCAAAAAAAATACGTTTTCCAGTTCGAACGTCAAATATATTGTCTTTGCAGTCAATGCAATTGAATATAGCAAATCATTGTATTCTGTTTTTATTTACGATTTAGACCAGGGGTCACCAACGTGGTGCCCGCGGGCACCAGGTAGCCCGTAAGGACCAGATGAGTAGCCCGCTGGCCTGTTCTAAAAATAGCTCAAATAGCAGCACTTACCAGTGAGCTGCCTCTATTTTTTACATTGTGTTTATTTACTAGCAAGCTGGTCTCGCTTTGCTCGACATTTTTAATTCTAAGAGAGACAAAACTCAAATAAAATTTGAAAATCCAAGAAAATATTTTAAAGACTTGGTCTTCACTTGTTTAAATAAATTCATTTATTTTTTTTACTTTGCTTCTTATAACTTTCAGAAAGACAATTTTAGAGAAAAAATACAACCTTAAAAATGATTTTAGGATTTTTAAACACATATACCTTTTGACCTTTTAAATTTCTTCCTCTTCTTTCCTGACAATTTAAATCAATGTTCAAGTCAATTTTTTTATTTTTATTGTAAAGAATAATAAATACATTTTAATTTAATTCTTCATTTTAGCTTCTGTTTTTTCGACAAAGAATATTTGTGAAATATTTCTTCAAACTTATTATGATTAAAATTCAAAAAAATTATTCCGGCAAATCTAGAAAATCTGTAGAATCAAATTTAAATCTTATTTCAAAGTCTTTTGAATTTCTTTGAAACATTTTGTTCTGGAAAATCTAGAAGAAATAATAATTTGTCTTTGTTAGAAATATAGCTTGGTCCAATTTGTTATATATTCTAACAAAGTGTAGATTGGATTTTAACCTATTTAAAACATGTCATCAAAATTCTAAAATTAATCTTAATCAGGAAAAATTACTTATGATGTTCCATAAATTCTTTTTAAATTTTTTTAAAAAAGATTCGAATTAGCTAGTTTTTCTCTTCTTTTTTTCGGTTGAATTTTGAATTTTAAAGAGTCGAAATTGAAGATAAACTATGTTTCAAAATTTAATTGTAATTTTTTTCGTGTTTTCTCCTCTTTTAAACCGTTCAATTAAGTGTAAATATCATTAATTATTAATAATAACATAGAGTTAAAGGTAAATTGAGCAAATTGGCTATTTCTGGCAATTTATTTAAGTGTGTATCAAACTGGTAGCCCTTCGCATTAATCACTACCCAAGAAGTAGCTCTTGGTTTCGAAAAGGTTGGTGACCCCTGATTTAGACAATGTGCCAACTTCACTGGTTTTGGGGTTTGTTATACAGATATAAAGTTGCCAAGTCATGCCTGTGTCTCCACAAAGACGTTTTGCCCGATGGAAAAGTGTACTCTTTTTTTTTGTAGAGTAGAACTAATATTCCACAGGGTTGCTCTTTTTTTTTTTTTTTCATATGACAGTACACACCCGTTTAGATTATAAACGGAATAAATGGCCTGCGTTGAAGCTAAAAGACGTAGCAATGATAACAAAAGCAACAGGTCAGTTGGGATTTTAACGGTGCGCCTGTAAAGTTTTATACAACTTCCCCTCACTTTTCCGCGACGAGGAGATGAGACGTTTGAGGGCTTGGGGGTTTAATGTCAGACAAGGCGGGCGGTGATGTCGCTCTGAGGAGTTGATTTGCTGCAGCTCTGCGCCTCAGAGGCCGATTAGCATTCCACGCCGCGAACACGCCAACACAACCTTATACTGTATGGTGACACATCCCTTCCCCCCTTTGGCCATCACGCTCACTTCTGACATGCCTTAAAGGCCTACTGAAACCCACTACTGCCGACCACGCAGTCTGATAGTTTATATATCAATGATGAAATCTTAACATTGCAACACATGCCAATACGGCCGGGTTAGATTAGTAAAGTGCAATTTTAAATTTCCCGCGAAATATCCTGCTGAAAACGTCTCGGTATGATGACGTTTGCGCGTGACGTCACGGATTGTAGCGGACATTTTGGGACACCATTGTGGCCAGCTATTAAGTCGTCTGTTTTCATCGCAAAATTCCACAGTATTCTGGACATCTGTGTTGGTGAATCTGTTGCAATTTGTTTAATGAACAATGAAGACAGCAAAGATGAAAGCTGTAGGTGGGAAGCGGTGTATTAGCGGCCGGCTGCAGCAACACAAACACGTAGCCGGTGTTTCATTGTTTACATTCCCGAAATATGACAGTCAAGCTTTACCATTGGCCTGTGGAGAACTGGGACAACAGAGACTCTTACCAGGAGGACTTTGAGTTGGATACGCATGCTTGTGGAGAACTGGGACAACAGAGACTCTTACCAGGAGGACTTTGAGTTGGATACGCGGTACCGTGAGTACGCAGCTGCGGCTTCCAAAAATTTGATCGCTTGCCTGTACGTGTGTGCCGCTATGTTCATGTCACATACGTAACTTTGGGGAAATATATGTGCTGTATGAACTTTGCGGAGGTGAACAGTACTTTGGGCTGTGGGATTGAGTGTGTTGTGCGGGTGTTTGATTTGTATTGGCGGGTTATATGGACGGGAGGGGGGAGGTGTTTGTTATGCGGGATTCATTTGTGGCATATTAAATATAAACCTGGTTGTGTTGTGGCTAATAGAGTATATATATGTCTTGTGTTTATTTACTGTTTTAGTCATTCCCAGCTGAATATCAGGTCCCACCCGCCTCTCACAGCATCTTCCCTATCTGAAGTGCTTCCACTGCCCTCTAATCCTTCACTCTCACTTTCCTCATCCACAAATCTTTCATCCTCGGTCAAATTAATGGGGTGATCGTCGCTTTCTCGGTCCGAATCGCTCTCGCTGCTCATGGCCATGATTGTAAACAATGTGCAGATGTGAGGCGCTCCACAACCTGTGACGTTACGCTACTTCCGGTACAGACAAGGCTTTTTTATCAGCGACCAAAAGTTGCGAACTTTATCGTCGATGTTCTCTACTAAATCCTTTTAGCAAAAATAGGGCAATATCCCGAAATGATCAAGTATGACACATAGAAAGGATCTGCTATCCCCGTTTAAATAAGAAAATCTCATTTCAGTAGGCCTTTAAAGAGCGCTGTAATCATTAGTCTTCAATTTAGCAAAATTGTCAATGTAGATTAAATGTTGTTTTTTTTTTTAAATTGGATTAATATTTTGGAGGGAACCAAGCCTTTAAAATATGCTTCATACTTATCTACACATAAATGTTGACAACTGCATTAAAAACAGAATAGAACACAATAGTTTCCTCCTTAAAATCAGCCTAAATTCTCTAGGGCCTGACCTAATCCCAAATAACAAGTGCTAAATAGCATGTGCAAGCTATAACATTCTGACTAAGGGGGCGTGATCTACTAAGACTGCGTGCACAATTGATAACAAGTGCAAAAGTGGAGCAGACCGCCCTATTTAAATGAGAATTATGCATATATTACCGACCGTCACCATGACGACACTCACTTTCCTCCACATTCATGGCCTCATGTGGTCCATACTGCGGTGTTTCGTTATGTTGTTGAACATGCAGCACACAAATATAAGCTGTACCTCCTTTTCTGGGCTATATTGAAGTGCGACAACAGGACCTATTGTTAGCATGCCTAAGGTGCGCTCTTTGAGGCACTTCAGCCAGTTTATTGTGATCATGAATCTCGAAATACCCAGTGCAAGAAAGTAAAAAAACAGAAAATGTCCAATATGTATATTTTTTTCTGACAATCCAAATATGTTGAGAGGCACACAGATGGGGGATTCTCTCAATATCATGTCTTAGTAGGTTGATTGCCTCCTTTCTCACTTTTGCACGTAACTTTTAAACCTGCTAAATACAGATGCAAAACAGTTTCAGTATTGATAAATCACATTGTGAGTGCTAAACGATTACATTTACATCGCCTCTTATAATTTTTTTGCGGGGTGTTTTGATAATCAGCATATATTCTGCATATACTGCACAGGAAGACAGTGACAATAAATGGATTGCACTCACTATTTTGCTCATTTAAGACAGTGGTCCCCAACCTTTTTGTCACTGCGGACCGATCAACGCTTGAACATTTGTACCACGGACCGGGGGGGGGGGGGGGGTGGGGGGGTGGGGGATAAAAAAAAAAAAAAAAAAAAAATGTTTTTTTTGTTTGTTTTTTTGTCATTAAAAAATACAATCATGCGTGCTTACGGACTGTATCCCTGCAGACTGTATTGATCTATATTGATATATAATGTAGGAACCAGAAATATTAATAACAGAAAGAAACAACCCTTTTGTGCGAATGAGTGTGAATGAGTGCCTTATTGAATGGGGGAGGGAGGTTTTTTTGGGTTGGTGCACTAATTGTAAGTGTATCTTGTGTTTTTTATGTTGATTTAATGAAAAAAAAAAAAAATAAAAAGAATACAAAAAAATTTATTTATTTTTTTATTTCTTGTGCGGCCCGGTACCAATCGATCCACGGACCGGTACCGGGCCGTGGCCCGGTGGTTGGGGACCACTGATTTAAGAGACACAATCCTGCACATGAGCTTGGTATATCAGTTTTGCGTGTGATATTACGTTTATCCATCCATCCATTTTCTACCACTTATTCCCTTTGGGGTCGCGGGGGGGCGCTGGAGCCTATCTCAGCTACAATCGGGCATGTGTTTTAATACACGCAAACCCCTTTAGTAGATTGGACCCGTAGAGGGCAGGGTGACCATTCATGTCATATTCAGAGTCATCTTATATCTAGAGTGGTGGTCTTATAATCACTGTGGTGGTCCTAGATTGAGGATAGTCCGACATTCAGGGTTGTCTAATATTCGGCTCTATACTTTCAGATAGTAAACAGCAGAAACTCGCTCTAAATGCCATGTGTTGGATTGTACAACCTAAACAACTGAATGCATGAAGAACGGAGGCTCTCTTATTCAGCATGAGCCTTTAAAAAAGGTGAAAAAAGATGAATGAAAGAGTGTGGTCGCATTGGCACGTAATTGGCAGCTCACCGGCGGCGCACGTTAATGCTGACAAAATAGATGCACGGAGAGAGAGAAAATAAATGTTCAAACACCAGATTCAGGCAAAAGTGCTGCATCATCAGAACTGTTGTTTTATTCTTTTAAGCATCATTCTCTCGCTCGCTCTCTCTCACACACACACACACACACATATATATATATATATTAGAGCTGTAGCTATCAAATATTTTAGTAATCGAGTATTCTATTGAATATCCCGATCGATTAATCGAGTAATCGAATAACTCATATTTTTGCTTAATTTTTAAATTTGTATTTCATTTTTTTATTTTTTGTCCTTTCCAGCTTCCCAGGCAAATCATATAGTTGATGTAGATGGCCATATAGGCTGTACAAATTTACTTTACAAAAGAGAAGTGTGGGATACTTCTCTTGTTGCCTTATTTGTATTTTGACTTTATTGAATGGATTTATATTACTATTTGGTGCAGCCGGGCCGGAGCAATATTTTTGCTTAATTAAGGTTTAATAATACATGTTAAGATGTGCCCTCAATTATTGCGTTTGGCCTAATTGTCTTTTATTTCCTAAACGCCTGCGTCTGTGGTTGATTGTGCCAATTTGTGTGTGCTAATAAAAACAGGTGCGCTCACAGCCCTGTGTGCTGTGTGGTGTGACCGCATAAACAAAGTTCTTGTCTCTCGTGCGTTTTTGATGATTATTATACGGTGCCGTTTAAATGGTGGTTGCTCCACGCAAATTCGTTGAGCTGTTTTCAACCTGCCAACAATACATAAACAATATAAAAACACAAACCACTTATAATGACGATAACAGTTTTACATTTTAAGAATGCAATGATTTTTATAATGCAATAGAGTTCATTGCATTCTTTGCATGCAAAATAGTAATCAATGTCCATTTTGCCATCATAACATGTTTGAGATGAAAACACATATATAACATGAGTTCAAAATTAATATTCCCTGAGGAAGTCAAAATACAACTATATTCTTAGTGTCAAAAATAAAACAATAAGAACAGTTTTCATTATATCAAACATGAAAAGTGGATTAGGTAGTGCCTTTAATACTGCATTTGAAATGTGCAACCAGTGGTGAGTCACCACCAAGCAAAAACCGCGCATGCTCAGAAAAGTAGCGTGAGATTTACCGCCCGTCCGAGCACCCACTGGCAGACATGTAGATCGGCGCCTATGCTATAGAGCAGTGGTTCTCAAATGGGGGTACGCGTACCCCTGGGGGTACTTGAAGGTATGCCAAGGGGTACGTGAGATTTTTTTTAAATATTCTAAAAATAGCAGCAATTCAAAAATCCTTTATAAATATATTTATTGAATAATACTTCAACAAAATATGAATGTAAGTTCATAAGCTGAACATCAAATCAAGTAGGCTATTCCATTCATTACCATAAACCCAGAGTTTCCCCCATGTCATGATGGTTTGACCTTCACTAAAATGTCTGTCAAAAAGAACTGTGAAAAGAAATGCAACAATGCAATATTCAATGTTGACAGCTAGATTTTTTGTGGACATGTTCCATAAATATTGATGTTAAAGATACATTTTTTTGTGAAGAAATGTTTAGAATTAAGTTAATGAATCCAGATGGATCTCTATTACAATCCTCAAAGAGGGCACTTTAAAGGCCTACTGAAAGCCACTACTACCGACCACGCAGTCTGATAGTTTATATATCAATGATGAAATCTTAACATTGCAACACATGCCAATACGGCCGAGTTAACTTATAAAGTGACTTTTAAAACTTCCCGGGAAATATCCGGCTGAAACATCGCGGTATGATGACGTATGCGCGTGACGAAGTCCGAGTAACGGAAGTTATGGTACCCCGTAGAATCCTCTACAAAAAGCTCTGTTTTCATTTCATAATTCCACAGTATTCTGGACATCTTTTGCAATTTTTTAATGAACAATGAAGGCTGCAAAGAAGACAGTTGTAGGTGGGATCAGTGTATTAGCAGCGGACTACAGCAACATAACCAGGAGGACTTTGTTGGAGCGCTAGCCGCGCTAGCCGCCGACCTCACCTTGACTTCCTACGTCTCCGGGCCGCCAAACGCATCGGGTGAAGTCCTTCGTCCTTCTGCCGATCGCTGGAACGCAGGTGAGCACGGGTGTTGATGAGCAAATGAGGGCTGGCTGGCGTAGGTGGAGAGCTAATGTTTTTAGCATAGCTCTGTGCAGTCCGGTTGCTAAGTTAGCTTCAATGGCGTCGTTAGCACAGCATTGTTAACCTTCGCCAGCCTGGAAAGCATTAACCGTGTATTTACATGTCCACGGTTTAATAGTATTGTTGATTTTCTATCTATCCTTCCAGTCAGGGGTTTATTTCTTTTGTTTCTATATGCAGTTAAAGCAAGATGCTATCACGTTAGCTCATAGCTAAAGCATTTCGCCGATGTATTGTCGTGGAGATAAAAGGCACTGAATGTCCATTTCGCGTTCTCGACTCTCATTTTCAAGAGGATATAGTATCCGAGGTGGTTTAAAATACAAATCTGTGATCTACAATAGAAAAAGGAGAGTGTGGAATCCAATGAGCCAGCTTGTACCTAAGTTACAGTCAGAGCGAAAAAAGATACGTCCATCGCTGCCTCTCAAGTCATTCACCGTAAC